>NC_057799.1:161280851-161445201 GCF_018294505.1 Triticum aestivum | reverse complement strand
TCCCGTGGCGAGCTCGGACTCCGGCGGCGGCGTGCTCCCGTGCGGGGAGAGGAAAGCGCGGGTGGGCCGTTGGCTGGGCTCGGCCCAGTCGGCGCGGGTGGTTTTGTTTTTTTTTTTAAATAAGTTCCGCGGAAAATATTGCGTAGAAAAATAAATAAAAATCAGAAAAATATGAAATAAATTTTCCCCGTCTAGTTAGAAAATCTAGAATAGGGTGAACATTTGTAAAATCAAAAATAAATATTTTGAAAACATGCATATTTTTAAATGCAATAAAAATTGCAAATAAAATCCGATAAATTCCAAATAATGATTTTTAACATTTTTCCTCCAGTATTTCAATATTTTGGAGAAGTCATATTTTCTCCTCTCGTTTATTTAAAATGAAATATTTTTCCGGAGAGAAAAATAACTAAAAATCCCAATCCTCGTTTGAAAAATCAAATGAGAAAATTCGAGAAAATCCCCAACTCTCTCCGAGGGTCCTTGAGTTGCTTAGGATTTATCGAGGATTTGTCAAAATGCAACAAAACATGATATGCAAATGATGATCTATGTATAACATTCCAAATTGAAAATTTGGGATGTTACAAACCTACCCCCCTTAAGATGAATCTCGCCCTCGAGATTCGGGTTGGCTAGAAAACAGGTGGGAGTGGTTTTTCCGTACATCTTCCTCTCGCTCCCAGGTGGCCTCATCTTCTGTGTGGTGACTCCACTGGACTTTGCAAAACTTGATAACCTTGCTGCGGGTAACTCGACTGGCATACTCGAGAATCTTAACTGGCTTCTCCTCATAGGTCAAATCACTTTCCAACTGAATCGCTTCAACTGGCGAAGAGTCGGTGGACGGTTGCCACGGTACACGAAGAGGCGCCCCGGCCTACATAGACGTCCGTTCGGAAATTGTACAAGAGGACTCGCCGTCGTCTCACTGGCATGTTGGAATGGGACCACATGTCAACGAAGAGGCTAGTGCGGAGCGGACGGTTGCCACAGAGGTCACACACTGATGACAAGGCCGTCCTGTCAGACCCAGTGCCCACACGGGATGGCTTTTGTCCCCCACACGAGCGAAGCCACTTTGCACCCCCACACGGTTAGTCCGCCACGCTGCTAGGCCAACTCCAGCCTGCAGCTCGGGCGCGCGCTCGCTCAGCCCCCTTTCCCTCGATGCCCCGGAGCTACCCAACCACGGCTACGTGTTTTGCGCACTCGGCGGCCGGATTTTGAGCGGATCTGGTCGAGCTTGAGCTCGCCAGGCTGTGGGAGGCCGCGCTGCGCCATGGACTGGCAGGGCACCGGGCCGGAAGGCCCCGGCAAGGCCGCATGCAGGTACTGACTCCTCCTCTGGCCGCTCGGATCTACACCGTCGGCGGTCCACCGGCAGATACATGAATGGCGGTCGACCGGGCTCGGTGCTGGCCCCAAAGTTCGTCGGCACACCGTTGCCACTCATTACGTGCGACGACTGCCCAAAGAAGGTCTTGCGTCGCGTGTCTACAACGCCGGAACATCCCGGATGGGTGTTCATCAAGTGCTCAACCGATGGGGTATGTGCTACTTTAGCTTCGGTTGTGCTCTCGGATTAGACTAGTTGTGCTAACTTCAAATTTTATTGTGTAGAATTTATGCAAGTTTTGGTATTGGGAAGAAGACTACATCGATATATTGATAGAGTGCAATTTAGTAGATGTTGTAGAACTTCTAGCTAGCATAGAGGCTAGAGATGAGACTAGTGCACTTGTTGATACAATAGAGGCTAGACATGAGACTAGATGCGAGGAAGCAACGTCTACTTCTTTACACTCGAAGAAGAAAGAAGCACGCAAGATCGAGCCTCCGCAGATCAACAATTAATGCATCGAGAAGGCACTAATCCAACTTACAGGAGCAGTTATGGAAGTTGGATATCTTCTAAAATGTATTCTTGTGGTTTTTGTTTTATTTGGTTTTGCTTTTCTAGTCAAATTTTGGTGATGTATTTCCATGTACCAAAAATCAATGATGAAAGAAAGATATGTGTTTGCAAAGAAAAATGTACGCGGCCGGGATGCATCCGCGCGTTGGGCGCACGGCCACAACATCCGAGAAATAGCTCGATCATGACCCCCTGCACTACCCAAACGGACAGAATCCGGGCAAAATGGAGGTCCGTTTGGGGTCGTGCGTTGGAGTTGGCCTTACAAGTGGGACAACAGTTGAGGAAACCGACTATCGGCAAACCACCACCTCGCCCGTCGCGCGATGGCCGAGTTAGAGAAACGAGGAGGTTGAAGAGATAGTTGTAGCATGGACTCCAAGAAATATGGTGTCAGATGTAAGTTGTACTGGTGGCGTGTGCCGTACTCTTGGACGTGAATGCTTGTTGTGGCCCATGCCACCCTACTATATATCGAGGATTCGAGGTGCTGGTTACGTACAGCGAACACATTAACATATGGCCCACCTCACACTTGCCCAAATTTCTTGGAGTATGTGCTAGGTTAAAAAGTGTTCTTTGTGAGGGTGGGTGGCTGGTCTCAAATTTAAAACTTGTTGCATATACGTAGACATAGAGATAGTGCAGCAATTTTGAAAGTTTGAACCCAAACATCAGAATGCAATTTCTACGGGACTCATCCGAGGACCTAGGGTCGTGGGATTCGCAGCTACAGTAAAAACACCCACCCGACGCGCGAAGCATGTGAAGCTAGTACAAATAGTAGTACTATTGTTGATTGGACTCATCCGATAACCTGTTGCAATGCACGTACAATTATTTATTCAGAAAATATTTTTTTGCCTCATCGCAGCACCCACTCAGAGAAGCGACTCGAAAGCCATTCATAAATTTAGTAAGTTTATCACAAGCATATCATTTTATTACATACAACAGGTCATGAACCCATAACGACAACGAGGATACATTGTAAATACTAAAGTTTTCATCACACAACAAATAACAAGCAATGAAATGAACTTCAGCTCAACCAATCCTCGGTGCTGGAAATGCTTGCTTTGAACCAGAAGTGATTCTCTGGGAAGGGGCAGCTACTGTCAATCTCGTGACCAACGCAGGACTGATCATCCAGGCTGAAGCGGCCTATGTCAGGACACATATTGTGATAGCCACGGTAGTGGACTATAGCAATGTCCGAGGTATAGATACAATTGCTTCTCATAAATGGTAGTAACGTTGTGTCAACAGTAGTTGGATCGCCTTTCACCATCATTGGATAGTTTTGTCCAAGGAAGAGCGAGTTTCCTCCAAGTGTATCAATACTAAACTAGGGAGAAGGTGTTGGCGCTAGCACCGTAGTATCCATCCCGAATACCCTGCAACGGATGTTGGAATAGGTCCGGAGACTGCGACCATGGGAGACAACACCTGCTTCCTTAGTAACATTAGCAGTGCCCTGTATACAGATAAGAAGAGGTGATCCATCGGAATAAGTTGCCAGGCGCCACTGAGTATATGGGTGCTCATGCTCGTGATCATCATCATTGTCATCTCCCCTTGGTTATAAATTTTTTCGAATATAGGTGGTGGAATGTTCACAGGACCTTGGAAACACAAGAAGGTTAATTAGTAAAGGGAAACTAGCTAACCCGCATGCATGTGGATGAAACAATTATAATTACAGTGGAAGACAAATGTACCGAAAGCATAAGGATTCCATGCAAAAACAATGCCACGAGTGGTGGCAGCAAACACAGGACCCTCGTATTGAATTGCATCACAGTACTGATCATCCATGTATAGAATTAAATTGATTTTTGAGCAATATCCATCGAGGCGTGGAAGTAAGGACGACAACAAGCTTGTCGAAGATTGCAACAACTTCATAGTTCGTGTAATCCCAAGAGCGGTTGGGAACTCGACAAATTGCTATCTTCCATAGACGACAGTCACCATGATTGTAGTTGAACGTACGTAGAATACCGATGTGCTCAAGCTCTGGGCAGTCTGAGATTTTTGGAAGTGGAACTCGGTGACAAGTGTACACATTCACAAGTTCCCACTCGCAGTTGTACCCAATATAAACATCCCAATCTCCATTTGCGCCTGCCCAAGACTTACCCTCAAGCGATGGCATCTTAACACCACACGTATCATTATCAAGCGGCATCAACTTGCACAAGGTGAGGCCTGCGTCGTCCGCGCGCCAGTGACCAGGGTCACGATGAAGAAGATAGGGGAGATCAAACCGCTCCTGGACCCTTGGGTTCCTTGTAACGATGTTATTAGTTGAGTCGAGAATGGTCCTGAACGAACCTGCCATGCTAGCCGAGGTGATGACGTCGCACCGATCAATGAGTTCCTCCACCATGTCATCTTTCAGATCGGGGCAAGAATAACGGGGTCGTTTCCGGCCTGTTCCCTCCATGGAGAAGACGATCAAACAATGGCAGAAGGAAGGGTGAAGGCAAATGGAAGAGGGAGGAAGAGCGTGCGACAACAGTTCCAAATCGAGAGGGAAAGGCAAAGATTCGGTGGATGGTTGCCACGGTACACGAAGAGGCGCCCCGGCCTACATAGACGTCCGTTCAGAAATTGTACAAAAGGACTCGCCGTCGTCTCACTGACATGTTGGAATGGGACCACATGTCAATGAAACATGGTGTGTAATTTCTCGTATAAAATGCGATCTGGCCGCATTGGCCCGAGGTGCCGCATTACTTATCAACCTTTATTTTTTAATGGCGTGGCGTTCAGTTTTGAAGCACGACTAATTGGTACTGTATGCAGAGAAAATATGAACTACTCTACCACTACTCCACCTCTAGTACTAGCAGTATAAAAAAGATATATAGGCTGGAGCTTCAGTGCTTTCTTGCTAAGGGCTGCCCACTTGCTTCTCACACTATCACCCTATCTCCAGATCTTAAAAGGACGGACTCTCACTCCCTCCTCACCGGTGGTCACAGATCCGCCGGGGAAGAAAAGGACGTGCAACGTTGATGCACTCATCGTCGGCGAGCGAGGTCACGCGCTGACAATAAGGTCGTCCTCTCAGACCTAGCGCCCGCGCGGGATGGCCTCCGTCCCCAAGCTCGCTGCCGTAGTGTGTGCGGAGGACGATGACCACGAGCGAAGCCACTTCTCGTTGACCCTCAGGTATGCTACCTCTTTTCGAACCATACCCTTGTTCTATTGCCCCATCTGCCACGTCGCTGCATGTGGATCTTCTTCCATTCCACCATCTTCCCAATTTGCTATCCTCTGCTCTGCTGGTCACGCAGACGAAAACCTTAACTTGCACTATTAAAGGAAACCCTACTTCATGCAGACTAATCCATGTTTGGGTTGAATAAGGAAAGGAAGGGAGACTGTACTGTCCAAGAGACTAGGCATTGAACCCACATCTAGGTTGAAAAGAGGAAAATCAGTAGCTAAGAGACGAGTCTCGTGTCTTGAAGAAGGGTATAAAGGCATGACAACGCAATAGAGAATGACCAAGTCGATCTGTTTGTTGTCCTCACATAGGGAAAAGGTGGCTAAAGAGAACAAAAATGGGACGTAATCCACATATGCTGCCTGAATATTTGTTGCTCTGGGCAACCATACCTCCCTCACCACTCTATGCGTCCGTGGAGGTACATCGTACTGGTGAGCCCACTGTCCGAATGGGCCTCCCTTGCTCTTATTGCCACTTTTGCTGTTAGTATAACGCCAGCGGTCAAGTCAAGCAATGCTACTGCTAAAGTGATGCCACATTTAACTAATGCTCCACTCAGTCTAATGCCACCGATAAATTTAAGCAATGCCATTTAATGTCACTGGATTATTTTAGGGATAGCTGTTGATTGTGGATGTATTAAAGATTTTTCAGCTAAGGCATTCTAATGTTGTTGCACAGCTAGTATACCAACGATGAATCTTGTTACTACCATCAGTTTTTTGCACTGTTAATGCTTATAGATTACATACCTTGAGTTAGTTAATAATATTTACCTTAAAGCTACATGGTTTGCAATTTTTTTGTACTTTCACTAGTTAATAATGCTAGTTACCTTCAGAATTTTGTATTTGGTTTAATGCTCTTGCACAGCTAGTATACCAATGCTGAAACTTGTTACCTTTATATTTGTATTGTTAATTCTTACAGAAATCTTCCAGTGCTAGAGCTTATGGAAATATGTTCAGTAAAACCATTGTACTATACCCTGTAATAAAATAACTACTCTACCGTTGCACTAGCCACTGGATTAGTCTATATTTGTACTATTCGAATGGTGTTGCATTAGCGTATGGACATATATAAAGTGTGGCAAGCTTTCCCAGATATGTGCTCAAGAAAACTACTACATGTTTTTCTAAATACTAGACGTTTGGGTACTTTAAATTGAACTACGAAAACGTCTTACATTAAGGAACATAGGGTGTAGAGTTCACTCAAATTATCCCGGTAAAGCTAGTCACACCTTTGTTAAAATTAATGTTCATTATGTTATCGGAGGAGGTCTATATGTTTGTCTCTAATGTTGTCGACTACATACCTAACATCATGATTTTTTTGACTGAATACTGTGGGGCAAAAGCCCCATAGCCCTTTATTCAAACCCCCCCACCAAAAGGTCCAGTACAAACTCTGCTAACTAAATATGTACAAAAGGTAAAAAGGCTAGGCTAAGTCTAATCTAAAACTTACCTATTTACATACAACATGCAGCTATATACAACCAGGAATATTACAACCAACAACGAGTTAACCACTTCAAAGATGGAAAAATCCCAAGTGGACACATCAAAATATCAAGGCAGTGCATTGATCCATTGCAACAGTAGGGGCTTCACAGCAACCTTCATTCTATGGGAATGTAGAGTTATCTCATGAATGAACTTGGCCTTCCATGCTCTAAAGGTAGGCCTGATGTGCCTAAAGATTCTGTCATTTCTTGTTGTCCATATGTACCACTCAGCCAGGAGCACTACCTCAAAAAAGAAAGGATAACGAAATCCCCTTTGAGCTAGCAGTATGCATTCCCTGTTGGACAAACCAGCTTGCCAATATATTTGCAAATAATTCCAAACTCTGGTGCTGAAATTGCATATAAAGAAGAGATGGTCTCGATCTTCATGAAGCTGTGCAACACACATGGGGCAGAGATTGTCATCATCCTCAGATCTCCAGTGTCTTCTGAGAAGCATATCTCTAGTGTTTAATCTGTCATTTAACACTATCCATGCAAAAACCTTGATTTTCATGGTGCATTTACTTTTCCAGATCCATTTGCCAGGATCATCTTCAGGCAAGGAGGAGTGCATGAGCACATAATAGCTCTTGGCAGAAAAGGTACCTTTCCCAGGGGTCCAGGACCAGGAGTCAGGTGCATTAGGGTCTCTCTCCAATCCCTGAATGTCAAGTTGCAAAATTTTGAAGTTCTTCCATTGCCTCAGGAGATAGTGGGAGTTGGAATTGAGCTTGTATGTCCAAATCCTCAATGAAATATCTGACTGAGATCTTATCATCCAAAGTAAAGGAGAAAAGGCATGGAAATCTCTCTTTAGCTGGGTTGGAGCAAGCATTGAGGATCCATGACTCATGCCAGAAGAGTGAAGTGTCACGTGAATTAATTATGAGAGTTGAATTTGCTCTATAAACATCATTGATTTTCATGATGTCTCTCCACCAAAAGGATCCACATTGAACTGTTGCATGTGGAACTAAACCATTATAGTAGTGTCCCAAATTAAGGAGACCCATGGAATATCTGCCTTGCTGTAGAATTTGTGGAGGTGCTTAGTGAGCAAAGCTCTATTCTGGATAGCTAGGTTAATGATACCCATGCCCCCCTTGTCCTTAGGTTTGCATAGCATAGGCCAAGCTGCGAGAGACTGCTTTGGGGTGTCAGAATTTCCTCTCCACAAACACTGCCTCATAATTCTCTCTAGCTGCTTGATAATTGGAGCAGGCAGGCTGAGGCCATACAGAAAGTAGATTGGCATGGATGAGAGAACTGATTGCAACAATTGTAGCCTTGCTCCTTGTGATATGAGGGAGGAACTAGCAGACAGTCTCCTTTCCACTCTGTCAACAATAGGGACTAGGTCTACAATTCTAGGCTTTGTAGTTCCCACTGGAAGCCCCAGATATGTAAAGGGCATAATACCCACTTGACACCCAAAAATTGTTGCAAGTCTGTTGGTTTCTTCAGGTGACACATTTATGGGCAGAATACAGGATTTGTGGAAGTTCACTTTCAAGCCAGTAGATTTATAGAAAGCAACCAACATATCCTTGAGAGCCAGCAGTTGAGTCTCATCAGCTTGCACAATGAGCAAAGTATCATCAGCATATTGGACAATTGGAAATTCAGTATCATTGGATGGAATGGGTAGAGCTAGCAGTCCATCATGGAGCATTTTATTGACCACAATTTGTAATAAATTAGCAGAAATTACAAAGAGCAAAGGTGATAGTGGATCTCCCTGCCTAACCCCTCTCTTGCAATTGAACTGTTTACCTAGCACTCCATTAACAATAATAGAAGATGATCCAGATGACAAAAGTTCCTTAACCCAAGATATCCATTTGTCATCAAAACCTTTGTGCTTTAACATCAACAATATAAGATCATGCTCGACAGTGTCAAAAGCCTTTGCAAAATCCAGTTTCAGTATCAAGATTGGTCTCTTTGATTGGTGCCGTTGATGAATGTATTCCAGGCTCCAGGCAATGCAGTCCTGGATTGATCTAGACTTGAGGAAGCCATACTGGTTCTTATGGATACATGTGAGGATAACCTTTTGCAGCCTGTTAGCTAAAAGTTTAGTTAAAAACTTTAGACAGGTGTTTGTTAGGGAAATGGGTCTGAAATCATTTGGCACCTCTGGTGATAGGACTTTTGGGATTAGAGTAACCAAAGAACCATTAATACTCTGCAGAGAGATCTTTCCATGAAAAAAGTCAGAGAAGAGCTTATAAAATTCCTCTTTTATAATATGCCAGCACCTCTTGACAAACATTCCTGTAAAGCCATCCGGTCCAGGGGCTCCGTCCAAAGGGAGTCCTTTCAGTACTTTATTAATTTAATCCTTAGTAAAAGGCCCAGATAAATCCTCTAGACCTGGAACAGGCTGAATGAGATCTCCCAGATCAAATTGCATATCGATTCCTTGAGCAATTCCCATTCTGTCTCTGTAAGAGCCCCACAGTAATCCAGCCATTTCACTATGTGAAGACACTGTCAAACCATACTCAGTCACTAGGCTGGAGATTGAATTTCTTCTAATCCTTTCTGTTGCCATAGCTTGAAAAGATTTAGAATTTTCCTCTCCCACTTTAATCCACCTCATTGTACATCTTTGCTTCCAATAAATGTATTGCAAGTGGAGAAGGTCCTCAAGATGAATTTTAACTAATTTTCTGAAGTTAAACTCAAGCCTGGTTAGAGGTCTCTGATCTTCCAAATTGTCAAAGGCCAGAATAACAGCATTGCAAGCTTGCATTAACAGTTTTAACCTGGAGAGTCCAGTGTGCCATCTTTTGAGATCATGCCTCAAACATTTGAATTTTTCTGTCAAAACTGCAGCTGCATTCTTCTTGTTAGTAGGAGCAGACCATGACTGTTGAACACAATCAAAAAACCCTAGCATATCAACCCAATAGTTTCAAAACGGAACACTTTGGCTTTGGGGATAGATGTTGAAACAGAAACTACACGGGCACGTGATGAGAGCTAGTTTTTGCCAAAGGATAAACCATAGTGTTAGGGAATTCCGTGGTCCAATTTACTGTGGTGAAAAACCAATCAAGCTGCTCAAGCAGTGGATTCTCCTGCATGTTTGACCAGGTATACTTCCGCCCTTTCAAAGGTAATTCAAGAAAACCCAAGTGGCCAATTATTTCATTGAATATGAACATGTCATTGACATCTCCTCCGGGTTGGTTTCTGTTTTCAATAGACCTTATGAAATTGAAATCACCAAGAAATAACCATAGTTCATCCTGGGGCATGTTGATGCGATATAACCAATGGACAAAATTATCTCTTGGTTGGCCTTGACAAGGTCCATAGACATTAACCAGAGTCCACTTTTGATTGTTATGAACTGAGGAAAAGTTAATTATGATACCAAAATTCTGAACCTCAACCAGAGTACCCATAAGTGCAGATGAACACCATAGTACCAAAGTCCCACCAGAAGCTCCCACAGAAGGGGAGTATGCAAAGTTATCAAAACGTTTAGGGCAAAATTTTCTAATGGAGCGGTGATCAAAATAGTCACACTTGGTTTCTTGCAAATAGACGAGAAAGCACTGACTCTCTTCAAATTTTCCTCTAACAGCCCTCTATCGAATTTCAGAGTTTAAGCCCCTAACATTCCAACACAGGACCTTCCAATCCTTGTTATGGTGTGCATTCATTGGTAAACATAATAACATGAAACCGCACAAACAATACTACATAATAGCATTGTGAAAGATAATAACCAGCAACCATAATATAGCACATCAGACCAAAAGTATCACCCACTGGCAGAATAGAAGTCTAAAGAAAAACATGCAAAAGCATAGTCATGGCAGTACAAGGGACCTGCCTCCCTATAACGGAGCAATAGGTATCACTCAACATCAAGAACTGGTGGTGCTGAAGAGGACTTGGGAGCAGCCATAAGTTGCTCCACAGATAGCTTCTCCTGAGAAATTCCTAGGGAAGCTCCAAGTGCTTGCATGACAGATATTGGGGTTGGAGGAGGAGCATCAGGTGCTACATCTTGTGGTGCTTCATTGACAGGTTCAATTCTTGGCTTATTGGCTCTTGGCTGACGCAGAGGTTTGGGCTTCATAGGTATGGCAGAAGTAGGTTTGAAACCCTGGAGCTTGGCAGCACTCCTGGTCATCCAGTGATCAGAGAAATCTGGACACGGTGCTACAATTTTTCTCTATTTCTTCCTTTGTTGGCCAGAAGAAGTGAAGCTCATGCTTGCAGGGACTGGAGGCTAGAAAGTGACATGGTTGTCAGAAACCACATCCTCAAAAGATAGCTTTTGAGCAATAGGTTTCGAAGGAGGTGGTAAAGCCAAGTAAGTGCCTGTCTGTTGCATCTTGGGCCACTGAAAAAGCCCCAAACTCTCAAAAGCCTGTGACCAAGATCTCTTGAGAGGAGATTGAATGTCCTCTAAACCAAACTGCAACTGCTAAGGGATGGAGGCTGTCAGAAAGGTGGGCATAAGAGAGATAAAAGATCTCTGCCAAATCATATCCGGAGGCAAAACAGGCCCAAGCATTATGCGGGCAGCTCCAACAAAGAGTGGGGGCTGAAGAGGAGGCTAGTATGGAATAATGGCAAGCTGGTTTTCCTCCTGTGGCCCCACTACATGTTGATCATCCTCATGCTGCAGTGGCATATTTACCTAAAACTCATGCTCATTGTGAGGCTGAACCTGCTGTTCCTGAATAAACTCCTAAGGCTGGGGGGTTGCACATCCACCAACTGAGGCTGCAACAATACATGCTGATCTGGCTGCTCGGGTGGCTGAATGGGACCAAGAACATGCTGGGCTGGAAGTTCATTGAGGTCATCCACTACATGTGCCAGTGGCTGTGCTGGAGGCCCAAAGATGGGCTCATCCACAGGCCCCAAAAGGGGTCCATCCACTGCATGGTTTTGCTGAGAGGAGTCGTTGGAGCCCAGGGACGGGTTTAAAACCATGGAGTTCTGATCTTGTGGCATCTGCTGCTGGATTTGGTCTTGTTCATCTTGCTGATCATGTCCAGGTTGACCCCAGCCCTCTCCTTGATACTGTGGTGGCTGCTGTGGCTCATCAGGCTGAATTGGCTGAGGAACATCATGCCATCCAAGTGCAGGGTATGGTGGAAGAACCCAGAACTGCTCTACAGGTTGCAATTCACCTGGCATGGGGTGAGGATTGCCGTCAAAAGGCATTACATCCTCATCTTGGGACAACTGCTCTGCAAAAGCCGCCGTCAGAATGCTGCATGAAGCTGTCCACGACACAATAGCACCTCCCACAGTTGCAAACTATCAAAAAACCACATCTCTTGGCACTAAAACATTGTCAGGAAAGAAGTGTAAACCACGGAACGGACCAAACGATCATCCTCTTCGTTCCAGTATTGCAATTGCCCAAAAGTGCCAACTATCTCTGCCAAATTCTCTGTATTGCGATAGTCAAGCGGAATTCCAATGAACATAAGCCAACCAGTGCGATGACCATGCAGGGCCCTATGACCTACTCCATCATCATGATTAATGAACCGCAGAAAGATTTCCTCGCCATGCTGATGGAGACCAAGCGGCCATGGAGGATGATTGACTAGAGCACTACACACTACTGGATCTTGCATCTGATAGACCAACACCTTGAAACCAGGTTTGAGTGGACAGTATCGGAAGCTGAAGCTCGTCGAGGATGAAGTCGCGGACTTGCTGACAAAGATGAGGCACATCCTCTAGTGGCGGGATTGGCTCGACGATCCCAACCATGTATGATTCATGGCGCCGGGGTGGAGTTCTTGCCGGTGTGTAGTATGTGCGAGGCACACGATGCGGGCAAGCGTCGACGATGTCGTGGCCAGCCGGGAGAAAACGCCGCAGATCAAGCTCATAGTTGGCCATGGCCGGGTGTGGAGGTGGAGTGGGGAGCGGCGATGACAATGAGGAATCGGCTGTCTGTAGAGGAGGGGAATCCTTGGGTGTGGCAGAGGATCTTTGCACTGTTTGGGAGCTTGAAGCATCGGGAGGGGTTTGCTTGATGGCGCGAGGCTCGAGGTCAGTAGTTGGGGTTCGACCCTTGGGAACCCAAACTTTTAATTCGGGTGGTGACCGTGTACACCCTTACGTGACCGACCCGGAAACACCTGCGACAACGTGTGTCGTTCGTGCACTTATCCAAACTATGTCCCCCGTACCCAAGCAACGCGAGCAGTCCCAAACTTGTGCTGCAAGTTCTTCTACAAGTTCATCCAGACCCTGTAAGTCACGAACCACCTCCAAAGGTGACCTGGTAGGTGACGTAGGTGCATCCGTTGCAAGCCCAGGCCCAACCATAGTGGCAGGCGGTGTAGAGAACCCATCATCCTCAGACTCAGTATCATCATCCGGTAGAATTAACAGATTTTGTGACGATCCTTCCAAACTAACAGTAACAGGAGAGATATCAGGGGAAAGGATCACACCGGCCCGATCATGATTGAAAGTATCTCGTGGAAAGCGGATATCTGGTGAGACACCGAAACTGTATGGCCGGAGATGCTTCTGGCACCAAGGCCGCTGGCGGCGAGCTAACATCAATCTCATTGACCACATAATTTCCACCTAATAACTCTTGCGGATCAAGAGTATAACCAGCATCTTGCGGAACTATGGAAATATCCTCAGGTGTAGCATTTTAACGATAACCACGACATGCATCATAATTGAGAAACGTGGCAAAACGCAAACTCTTGCGAGGATGAGAAGCATCCTTAGAACGCAAAGAGGATTTAGCAGGTGCATGCATCATAGCGGCCAATCCCAAACGAGTTCTACGCTTGGATGGACTAACTAAGGTCCATTCTTCATGACATTCTTTTTGCCAAGATGCAAACTCTTTAACCCAATCCGGGCCCCCAAAACCCCAGAGGTGGAAATAGCATTTAAACTGAGGGCAAACGTAGTTCCGTTTCAATATGAAAAAACCCACTGCTTTGCATGAAACATTAAATGAGAAGAAACGATCACGTAGAGGTGGAAATACATAATGCCTTTGGTAAATTGTGTCTTCTGCCTTTGGCAAGTAATATCCCATGCCTTTGTCAACCATGCTCTGCTTCGAGCATGTCTTATTTGATCCTAAAGTTCATGGTATATGTTCTAAGATGCCTCGATGGGTTGAACCAATGCCTTAACTAATCTATGTGAGCCCGAAGGATTTCACGGGCCATACTCTTGTGTATTTGAGCTTATGTATTCGAGCCTTCGAGGCCCCTGGCTTGTAATATAAAGCTTGTATTATTTTAATTTGTATCTAGAGTTGTGTTGTGATATCTTCCCGTGAGTCCTTGATCTTGATCGTACACATTTGCGTGTATGATTGGTGTACGGTCAAATCGGGGGCGTCACACCTCAGTCAGGCGAAAGTTATGCCTTGCGAATGAAACTACCATGATGAAGTGTCCCGAATCATTAGAGGGGTGCACCGTACGATGCATGGTGCGCCAGATCTCCTGAGAGATGCCCATGCCCAAAGAAAAATCCAAACCCAAGGTGATGGACGTGTGGACCGCCATCAAGTTGACCAGCCAAGGGTGTAAACCAGGACGTCGGAGAGAATGAGCGGATGGGAGGTGGCTTTCCCTGGCTAGATGTGGAGATCGCCGGAGGTGAGGGTGGCGGCTAGGGTTACGGTGGTGGGAGGTGGGGGGGAGCCATCTCGCGACGCTTTTCCCTTTGAGACCTGACATCATGATGTAATGTTAAGTCATTTCCTTTTGTACAGTGTCACTGAATTGTTAAGGCGGTGATGGCATTTCATTTTAGTTGAACTGCACAAAATATGCTTAAAAGAAGAGGAAAGGTCAGGAATGGCTTGAAAGTGCGTTATATCGACTAGAGGGGGGGTGAATAGGCGATTTTTATGAATTCTTCACTGAGGAATTTTAGGGTGAGGAAATTCCTAAGCGAAGAACTACTTGCAGCGGAATAAGTACTCAGATGTAAACATAGCAGAACACAAGCATGGTCATCATGATGAAATGAAGACAAGCACAGAGTACAGAAAGCGTAAACACATGATACACTGGATGAAGACAAACAGACTGAAGAAATTGAACTGAGGAAATTGTGAAAGTCTTCAGTCAAAGTCTTCGAACAGATATGAACAGGCACACAACACAGTAATGAGGAAATGAAAGAGTTGAGGAAATAGAACCAGTAAGCTTGGTGAAGACAATGATTTGGTAGACCAGTTCCAATTGTCGTGTCAGTTGTACGTCTGGTTGGAGCGGCTAGGTATTTAAACCTGAGGACACGCAGTCCCGGACACACAGTCCTCACCGTATTCTCCTTGAGCTAAGGTCACTCCTTGAGCTAAGGTCACACAGACCTCGCCCAATCACTCGTGGTAAGTCTTCAGGTGACTTCCAAACCTTCACAAACCCGGTCACTCGGCGATCCACAATTTCCTCTTGGATGCTCTAGACCATGACGCCTAACCGTCTGGAAGAAGCACAGTCTTCAAAGGTAACAAGCGTCGGATCTACGCAAGATCAATCTCTTCAGTGATGCTCAATCACTTTGGGTTTGTAGGTGTTTGGGTTTGGGTTTCCTCACTTGATGATTTTCGCTCAAAGTCCTCGGAGGACGGGATGCTCTCAAATGACATATGTCAGTTTCTCTCGGAGCAGCCAACCAGCTAGTGGTTGTAGGGGGCGTCTATGTATACCCTAGGGAGCAGCCCGACATGATAAGACATAAATGCCCTTCAATGATATGACCGTTAGGTGGGTAGATATTTTGGGACAGCTGGTGCATAGCACAACAACGGTCGAAATTTTGAGTATCAAAATCCTCAGGGCTATCATGTTCCTCACTGTGTAGGCAATCCGCACTGGCGAATTCCTAACTCCTCAGTCAGAACAAATTCCTCAGAGACCAGAAGAACTTCGTCTCTGTCACTGAAGAAATTAACTGAACTGTATGAGATTTCCAATGGCTTCACTCGAAGGGATTGGTAGGTGTAGGATTTTGAGTTGAGCATCACTTGGAAATTTTCCCTTAATATTTCCTCGACCCCCTTTAACAGTACGGTGTTTCCTATGACTCAAGAAAGAGAAAATGAAACTACAAAAACAAAATTCTTCACGCTTCATGTTCCTTGAATGAATACCAAGTCTTCAAGGTCACACCAATTTCTTCACTTTCATAGTTTTCAGAAAGTCTTCAGAAATCCAAAGTCTTTAGTCGAAGAACTTCATTTTTAGGGGTCGAATTTCTCTATAAATATCAAACTCCTCATAGACTTATAGACCTGTGTACACTCACAAACTCATTAGTCCCTTAACCTATAAGTCTTCTATACACCAAAATCACTAAGGGGCACTAGATGCACTTACAATCTCCCCCTTTTTGGTGATTGATGACAATATAGGTTAAGTTTTCAACGGGGATAAACATATGAAGTGTAAATACTGATATTGAGGAATTTGATTGCAAGATATAGAAGAACTCCCCCTGAAGATGTGCATAATGAGGAATTTTCTTTTGAAGCAATGCACATTTGAAGAGTAGAATTATGGAGATCTCCCCCTATATCTTGTAATTCATACACGCATTTGACATATAATATGAAGAATTTGAAATGCATGATGAAATATGATGACTGATGTAATTCAGCATGCATGCATTAACATTAATGATGAATAAGCATGCGGAAAATCACAGCAAAAGTATCAGGCCACCATAGAGTTTAAATTTACAACTCGATCAAATAAAGAGTCTCATAAGAACGAGAGTTGTAACTTTGCAAAACATACGCCCATATAGGTAGACCCGCTTGAAGACTAACTCAAATTTCTCCCCCCTTTGTCATTGAATGACCAAAAGGATCGAAAATGAGGACTAACGCCCCTGAAGAATATTAAGTTGATGGAGGAGCGCCAGCGTTGTTGGGGTCGTTTGTTGTGGTAGGGCCTGCCGCAGTGTCGTCCAAGTCTTCATAGTCGTCGGTGTCGCGTGATGAAGAATATGAGCTGGCCACCAAGGAAGGAACCTTGACCTTCTTGAATTTCTTCGGTGGAGGTGCAGACCAGTCAAAGTCCTCCTTGAGACCCATTTGCTTCAGATCTTCTTCACCATATAGATGAGATAAGACAGCCCAGGTGCGACCAAAGATTTCATGGAGGTAGTAATGGTTTTTCTCCACTGCATTATGTGTAGCAGTCATGTTGTGAAGAATAGAACCAAACTGATGCTTAACCCATTTGTGGTTTCGATCCACCTTCTGGTGAAGACTAAGAAGAAGCTCACGGCCAGTCATCACCCTTGGAGTTGTGGCTTGAGGATTTGGCTTGGATGCATTGGCAGCAGAATCATGAGTGGCAGAGTCATCATTGGTGGAATAAGATGCAGCTTTGCGAAACTGACCATCCAATGGACGAATGCCTTGATCAATAATGGCAGGTGCCTTGCCCTTGTCATCAGCTGAGAAATTTGTCCGCTTGAGGACTTCAATTGGGGGCAAGTAGCTGAGGTGATTCTGAAAATCAGCCTTGTAGTTGAGGGAAGACCTTATTCTGAGGAATCTCATAATCCAAGGTGCGTAAGGCTTCAACTCAAACGGAGAGAGTGCAATATTTGCCAGAGTCCTCATGAAGAAATCATGATAATTGACAGGAATGCCATGCATGATGTTGAATAGCAGATTCTTCATGATGCCAATGATTTCCTCATCAGATGAGTCGTGGCCTTTGATAGGACTCAAAGTCTTCGTCAGAATGCGATAGACTATTCTTGGCACATACAACAATTCCTTCACGAGGAATTTGATCCTTGGGGCTTGACCGGGCTTCAGAGGCTTCATTAGCACTTGCATGTAATGAGCAGTGACTTCAGGCTCTTGGTACAGACAACGAGCACCTTCAAGGGGAGGACTGATTGGCAGGGCATGAAGTAATTCAGTGGCCAGTGCTTTGTAATGAGTATTTTCGGTCATCCAGTCCAACACCCAAGTGTTGATATCATCAGCATCACCTATGACGTGCAGCGTTGCGTAGAACCGAAGAATAAGCTCTTAATTCCAATCAACAACGTCAGAGCAAAAGTTGAGCAGTCCTGCATCATGAAGCACATTGAGGACTGGAGAGAAGCAAGGCAGTGATTCCATATCCACGTGAGGAATATGCTCATGGTCGAAGACTTTGTCTTTGTTGAAAAGCAGCGAAGAATAGAAATTGGCCTGGCTGGCAGTCCAGAAACGCTTCCTTCTAAGACGAGCAGAGTCATAAGGATTATAGTCTGTGAAGAACACATGCTCGCCGAAGAAGTCATCAGCCTTGAATTTCTGCTTCTTCGAGAAGGGATCCTTTGGCTTGGGCTGAGGAGTATCGGTCAATTTCATCACCACCTCAGGAATCGCAATCTCAGGATCCACAGGGTGAGGAATTTCAGGTTCTTCTTCAGTGGCAGCCTGGGTCCTCAATTCTTCATTAACATTTTCTTCAGCACTAGTGGCTGGAATTTCTTCATGGACAGACGGTGTGGCATGAGGTTCATCAGATCCCATTTGTACTTCAGTATTCACTAGGGACTGAGGAATTTGTTGAAGGGGTGTGAACAGAGGAGAATTGGGGTGCTGACTTTCCCAAAAGTCATCGTTCAACACTGGTGTAGTGCATCCAATGTCCACATCTTCTTCTTCACTCTTTTCCTCAATGCCGGCCTCTTCAGCAGTGAACTGAGGCATGGGCGATGAGACTATTGGGGTTGAAGGGATTGCTTCCGCTTCAATTTCTTCATCCAACTGCTCTAAAGAAGCAGCAGAAGGAATGCCATCATCAGATCCACTTGGGATCTCATATTCTTCATCAAAAGGAACAAGGTCCTTTGATGACATGGATGAGACAGGAACAACATCAATTGGATTCTCATAAGAACTAGTCAGCGGCTTCATCTTCTTCGGAGTTGAAGAATCTGATCAATTTGATGCCTTCCTTTTCTTCATGGCTGCACGCTCTGCAGCCCTGGTCTTCTTCACATCTGATGCAGACGGAAGGATCGGAGTTGGGGTAGGTGCTGGAGGAGCAGAGGAATTTTGCTCATTTTCTTCAGACTCAGCGGCAGAGGCTTCAGCTGGCCTGACAGATTCTTCAGGCGCAACACTAGAGGTTGCCCTGGCAATTTCTTCAGCGGCTAGAATGTAGTCATCAACCCTGGTACTCTGAGTTTCTTCAGCAGCCCGAGTCTCATCAGTGGTGCTGGCATGATCTTCAGTCGGCTGAGCAGATGCCTCAGCCTGAGGATTTTCTTGTTGCGTTGGGGCTGCAACATTTGAAGTGAACTTCTCAGTTAAATTCACAAACCTGACTTTGGCTCCAAGCTAGTCAGCGCGATATACGTCAAATTCATCACTGAGTTTCTTGATCTCAGATTGAATAGTGACAAGTTCTTCAGTTGTCATAGAGACAACGTTTTTCTTCAGGAAACGCTCCTTCCTGTACTGCGCTTTCTTCAACTGCCTGGCCTTTTCAAATTTCCATTTTTCTTCCTGAATAAAGGCAGTCAGCATATGACTTTGGCCAGGAGTCAACTTGAAATCAGGCATAGGAGTGTTGGGGTCCTTGTGCCAGAGATCAGTGTAATCAAGGATCAATGCTGGATCCAAAAGTAGAGGCGCATTTGTGCCTTTGGCTCTAGCGGCCTTTAGTTGCCTGTCTCTGATGATTTCAGCAAGCTCTTCATCATCAGCTTCGTCTTCATCAGACGACACTTGAAAGGCGACCTACTTCTTGTGAGGACTTGGTCGAGAGCCTCGTCCAGCAGTGGCCTTTTTCTTCAGGAGAGAGGGGCCAGTTGATGAATTGGGTGGAACTAAAGAATTAGCAGAAGCTCCTGAGGAAATAGAGATGCCTGTTATCCTTTGGCATGTGGCGAGATGCACAGGTGCTGAGGATTTTGTCGGAGGAGCTGAGGACTTTGGAGGAGCTGGAGCAGCTTGAGGAGTTGGCCGTGAGGGCTTTGAAGAATCTGGCCGTGAGGGCATTGCTGAGGAACTTGGCCGTGAGGGCATTTGGGGTGAAGCACTTGGCTTATGAGAAGGCTTCTTTGTCATTGCCTTCTTTGGCTTGCTCGAAGAGGCCTGAGCAGTGGTAGCAGCAGCAGCAGAGTCTTCATTAAATTTCCTCACTGCTTCCTTAGCTATTTTGGCTAGCTTTGCCTGGCGCTTGGCCCATTCATCAGGATAGTCCTCACCACGCTTGAGGCTGTTGGGATCTGCTTCTTGGCCAGGTGCCAATGGAGGTCTTGGGCATGGAGGGTTGAGAGCGAATTTCTTCATATACTTGGGAGTAACATATCTGTACTCCCTCCTTTCCCGTGCCCATCTCCTCTCTATCCTTTGTATGCGCACCTTGCGCTATTTTTTATCCTCCTTGCCAAATGGCCTCATCAAGAGTGCAATAATCCTTGTATATATCATTAGGGATCTCGAAAGCAGTATTGACCTCAGGCCTCTTTCCTCCCTTCTGTGGCTTCTTACCGTCAGCCATTTTCTTCAGTTGAGGAATACGAACAATAGAATTCTCTGAAGAGGTGTGCAACTTTTCTTTGAGGAACTCTTTTGATCAAAGTCAATACCATTTTCATCAGTGCATAGATGGCCATTGGTGGGCATAGGAATTTTGACCCCTTTGCAATCTTGCATGCCGAATTTCCTCAGTACATCCTTCAGGTATTTCTCCTGAGATATGAATATGCCATTGCGCTATTGACGAATTTGAAGACCTAAGAAAAATTTCAATTCTCCCATCATAGACATCTCATATTCCTCCCTCATAATATAACCAAATTCGTCAGTGTAATGTTGGTCAGTACGGCCAAAAATGATATCATCAACATAATTTGGCAGACAAACAATTCACCATCATAAGATTTAGTGAAAAGAGTTGGGTCAAGTGAACCAGGTTTGAAGCCTTTCTTCATGAGGAATTCCTTCAAAGTATCATACCACGCCCGAGGGGCCTGCTTGAGGCCATAGAGGGCCTTATTGAGTCTGAAGACTTTGTCGGGATGCTTTGGATCTTCAAAACCACAAGGCCATTTTTATCTTGCTTGTTGCGGTAGATCCACTTTGTGCCAATGATATTGTGCTTGCGAGGATCTGGACGTTTGACCAGTTCCCAGACGTTGTTGAGCTCAAACTGATGTAATTCTTCTTGCATAGCTTGAATCCACTCAGGCTCCAGAAATGCTTCATCTACCTTAGTGGGCTCTGTGATAGAGACAAAAGCAAAGTGCCCACAAAAGTTAGACAAATGTGAGGCTTTTGAGCGTGTAAGAGGACCTACAATGTTGATGTCGCTGATGATTTTCTCAATCTGCACTTCGTTTGCAACGCGAGGATGAGCGGGTTGTCGTCGAGGAATTTTATCAGCATTTTCTTCAGGTGCATCATCATGACGTTCTTCACGTTCTGGAATGATTTCTTCAACAGATTCTTTGGTAGGAATGACATCCTCAGTAGCCTTGAACTTGATAGTTTCCTCAGGTGACTGTTCATCTGACACAAAAGGTAGGTGCTCTCTTTGCGAGCCATTAGTTTCATCGAACCGCACATCTACAGTTTCAACAACTTTGTGGAGAACGTTGTTGAATACTCTGTAGGTGTGCGAGTCCTTTCCGTAACCAAGCATAAAACCTTCATGTGCTTTCGGTGCAAATTTAGAATTGTGATGAGGATCTCTAATCCAACATTTAGCACCGAAGACTTTGAAATAACTAACATTGGGTTTCTTGTCAGTGAGGAGTTCATAAGCAGTTTTGTTGAAGAATTTGTGAAGATATACCCAATTGATGATGTGGCACGCAATATCAATTGCCTCAATCCAGAAACGACGAGGCGTCTTGTACTCATCAAGCATAGTGCGAGCAATCTCAACAAGCGTCCTGTTCTTGCGCTCCACGACGCCATTCTGCTGAGGAGTATAAGGAGCAGATAACTCATGAGTAATACCAAGTTCATCAAGATAGTCATCAAGATCAGAATTCTTGAACTCAGTTCCATTGTCACTTCTGATGTGCTTGATCTTCACACCAAAGTTGGTTGAAGCCCTCGAGGAAAATCATTTGAAGACTTCTTGCACCTCATGTTTGTAAGTGACAATATGCACCCATGTGTAACGAGAATAATCATCAACAATAACAAAGCCATATAGAGATGCATCATTTGTGACTGCTGAATAATGATCAGGACCAAAGAGATCCATGTGAAGCAATTAAAATGGTCGGATAGTAGTCATGATAGTCTTCGCTGGATGCTTGGCCTTGGTCATCTTTCCAGCTTCACAGGCTCCGCACAAGTGATCCTTGAGGAATTTGACATTCTCAATGCCAATGACATGCTTCTTCTTCGCGAGCGTGTGTAAATTCCTCATGCCAGCATGGCCAAGTCGTCGATGCCATAGCCAGCCTTCTGAAGCTTTTGCAAATAGACATACGGCTAGTTGTGGTCCTATAGAGAAATCAACAATATACAGATCTCCTCTCCTAAAGCCTTCGAAGACTTTGGAATTGTCAGCTTCCATGATCACAACACAATGATACTTGCCAAAGACAACAACCATATCAAGATCACAAAGCATTGAGATAGACATGAGGTTGTATCCTAAGGACTCGACACGCATGACTTTGTCCATGTGTCGATCCTTTGTGATCGCAACCTTACCTAGACCCAATACCTTGCTTTTGCCTTTGTCAGCAAAGATGATATGCTTGATGCGATGGAGATAAGGGAGCATCCATCAATAGATTCTTGTCACCAGTCATGTGATTTGTACATCCACTATCGAGGACCCACTCAGTGGCTTTGGGTTGATCATCCTGCAGATGAATTAGTGCAACTTACGAACTCATATACTTCATCAGTGAAGAATATGACATCAAATTCATGAAGTCAATTTCATCAAGCAATGGAACAGGTAACATAGAATTAGGACGTCAGAAATGAAAGTTCATTTCTTCATGATTAGCCTGCGTCCTTTCAGGCATTTTCAGGTCTCCAGCAAATTCTTCAGACGTTTAAGCACGTCTGCAGACCTGACCCTGCATAAGAGATTAGTTCCTTTTCTTTACCACCCACATCTGAAGGGGTGGCAAAGAGTTCATCACTCTGCTAGCTCCATACGAGAAAGGTGGCATAGAAGCCAGTCCACTTCGTCTCACATAAGAGGAGTTAGGGTAAGCATATGAATAAGCAGAGAAATTCTTCGAGGACTTATGAATGTAATGGTTAGAAGAATAGTGTTCATATTCATAGCCATTAGCTCTTCCCTGCGAAACAGAGGTGTTAGCACGATGATGTTCATATGAGGACTTTGATCCTTTTGAGGTTTTTGATCCATATGAAGAATTTGATCTGGCGTTCCTATTCTTCACAGGTGGTGTCATGATGACATTCACCTGAAGACTTTCAAGACACCTTTTGGGGACCCAGATTTTCTTCATGGGGGAACCGTTCCTGCAGTTAGTGCCAACATATCTAGCAAATACTTCACCATTCTGATTTTTGAACAGTTTATAGTTGGAGTCAAATGACTCATCAGCAAAATGAGAAGAATCACATGTAAAGCCAGATAGATTAGATGGATCTACTGGAGGTCCCTTTGTAGCAACCCATGAGGTTTTGGGGTACTGCTCAGGCTTCCAATATGTTCCATCAGCATTGATTTTCCTCTCAAAGGCAATACCCTCTTTCCTAGGGTTCCTGTTGAGGATCTGCTTTTTAAGAACATCACAAAGAGTTTGATGCCCTTTGAGGCTTTGGTACATGCCTGTCATATACAATTCCTTCAACCCTGCATCATCAGTGATACTAGCAATGTCCTCAGTTGAGGAATTAGTGACAGCAGAGACAGGTGAAGAATTTGTAGCATTGGATGCATTTGAACATTCAGGTGAAGAATTAGCAGAGTCACGTTCAATGCACTTCAAACATGGAGGAACAAATTCTTCCTGGGTAGCGCTGATATGTTGAGCAAGTAATGAATCGCGCTCCTTCTGAAGATCTTCATAACTCTCCCTTAGCTTTTCAAGATCTTGCTTTCTTTGAAGAAATTCATAAGAAAGCTTCTCATGATCAGATAAAAGAGTGTTATGATGACTTTGAAGGTTGTGAAACTTGGACTGAAGTTTCTGAAGATTTTCAGTCAAAGTTTTAGTGCGATCCATTTCTTCACCTAACATATCATCACTTTTGTCTAGCATGTTTTGAACCTTTTCAAAAGCCTTTTGTTGTTTCACAGCAATCTTAGCAAGTTTAGAATAGTTGGGCTTGAGGTTTTCATCAGATTCATCCTCACTTGATTCAGAGGAGGGATATTTGAGTACCTTGGCACCCTTTGCCATGAAGCAATAGGTGGGAGCATAGTCATCATTGCCTTCATCAGCCTTGTTGGTGAAGCCATTTTCTTCAGAGTTGAAGATGGACTTGCTGACGAATGCAGTAGCGAGAGCTAGGGTCGCCACACCGGACTCGGACTCCTCAGATGCCTCCTCTTCCTCATGTTCCTCAGATTCAGCCTCAGAGTCCATTTCCTTGCCAATGAATGCTCGAGCCTTCTTGGAGCTGCTCTTCTTGTGAGATGAAGACTTTGAGGATTTTGATGATGAAGACTTTGAAGATTTCTTCTTCTTCGATTCCTTTTCCCACTGAGGACAATCTTGAATGTAGTGACCAGGTTTCTTGCATTTGTGGCATAGCCTCTTCTTGTAGTCACTGGATGAGGAATCATTGCTCCTTGAGGATTTTCCAAAGCGACCACGTCTTGAGAAATTCTGAAATTTCTTCACGAGCAGTGCTAGCTCCTGGCTCAGTTCTTCAGGATCACCAAGGCTACTACAAGAATCTTCGTCTTCAGATTCAGAAATTGCCTTGGCCTTCAGAGCACGTGATCTGCCATAGCTCGAACCATAGAGATCTCTCTTCTCAGCAAGCTGGAACTCATGAGTGTTTAGCCTCTCGAGGATATCAGCGGGATCAAGTGACTTGTAATCTCCACATTCTTGTATCATCAGTGCCAGAGTATCAAATGAGGAATCAAGCGATCTCAACAATTTCTTCACCACCTCATGGTCGGTGATGTCAGTGGCACCAAGTGCTTGAAGCTCATTTGAGATGTCAGTGAGGCGATCGAAGGTTTGTTGAACATTTTCATTGTCGAGTCTTTTGAAGCGTTTGAAGAGATTGCGAAGAACGTCAACTCGAGAGTCACGCCATGTTGAGACTCCTTCATTGACTTTGGACAGCCTATCCCAGTTAAGCTTAACAGTTTCCAAAGCACTCACTCTTCCAGACCGCCCTTTGCTCAGATGGCCACATATGATGTTCTTCGCTTGAGAATCGAGTTGCTTGAATCTCTTGACATCAGCAGCATTCAGAGAAGGTGTGACTGAGGGAACACCATTTTCCACAACATACCAGAGATCGTTATCAATTGCCTCAAGATGCATTCGCATCTTATTCTTCCACTAGGGGTAGTCCGTCCCATCGAAGGTAGGACACCCAGCAGAGACCTTGATCATACCTGCATTCGACATAACTAAAACTCCAGGCGGTTAAACCAAAATCACACAGAACAAGGGAGTACCTTGCTCTGATACCAATTGAAAGTGCGTTATATCGACTAGAGGGGGGTGAATAGGCGATTTTTATGAATTCTTCACTAAGGAATTTTAGGGTGAGGAAATTCCTAAGCGAAGAACTACTTGCAGCGGAATAAGTACTCAGATGTAAACATAGCAGAACACAAGCATGGTCATCATGATGAAATGAAGACAAGCACAAAGTACAGAAAGCGTAAACACATGATACACTGGATGAAGACAAACAGACTGAAGAAATTGAACTGAGGAAATTGTGAAAGTCTTCAGTCAAAGTCTTCAAACAGATATGAACAGGCACACAGCACAGTAATGAGGAAATGAAAGAGTTGAGGAAATAGAACCAGTCAGCTTGGTGAAGACAATGATTTGGTACACCAGTTCCAACTAGTGTGTCAGTTGTACGTCTGGTTGGAGCGGCTAGGTATTTAAACCTGAGGACACACAGTCCCGGACACACAGTCCTCACCGCATTCTCCTTGAGCTAAGGTCACATAGACCTCGCCCAATCACTCGTGTTAAGTCTTCAGGTGACTTCCAAACCTTCACAAACTCGGTCACTCGGCGATCCACAATTTCCTCTTGGATGCTCTAGACCATGACGCCTAACCGTCTGGAAGAAGCACAGTCTTCAAAGGTAACGAGCGTCGGATCTACGCAAGATCAATCTCTTCAGTGATGCTCAATCACTTTGGGTTTGTAGGTGTTTGGGTTTGGGTTTCCTCACTTGATGATTTTCGCTCAAAGTCCTCGGAGGATGGGATGCTCTCAAATGACAAGTGTCGGTTTCTCTTGGAGCAGCCAACTAGCTAGTGGTTGTAGGGGGCGGCTATTTATAGCCTAGGGAGCAGCCCGACATGATAATACATACATTCCCTTCAATGATATGATCGTTAGGTGGGTAGATATTTTGGGACAGCTGGCACATAGCACAGCAACGGTCGGAATTTTGAGTATCAAAATCCTCAGGGCTATCATGTTCCTCACTGTGTAGGCAATCCGCACTGGCGAATTCCTAACTCCTCAGTCAGAACAAATTCCTCAGAGACCAGAAGAACTTCGTCTCTGTCACGGAAGAAATTGACTGAACTGTATGAGATTTCCAATGGCTTCACTCGAAGGGATTGGTAGGTGTAGGATTTTGAGTTGAGCATCACTTGGAAATTTTTCCTTAGTATTTCCTCGACCCCCTTTAACAGTATGGTGTTTCCTATGACTCAAGAAAGAGAAAATGAAACTACGAAAACAAAATTCTTCACGCTTCATGTTCCTCGAATGAATACCAAGTCTTCAAGATCACACCAATTTCTTCACTTTCAAAGTCTTCAGAAATCCAAAGTCTTCAGTCGAAGAACTTCATTTCTGGGGGTCGACTTTCTCTGAAAATATCAAACACCTCATAGACTTATAGACCTGTGTACACTCACAAACTCATTAGTCCCTTAACCTATAAGTCTTCAATACACCAAAATCACTAAGGGGCACTAGATGCACTTACATGGCTCAATTTTTTTTAGAAAAAACTATGTATGCCTTCCTGACATCAACCGTTGTTACCTTATTTATTCCTTCAAACAAGTGGTTAGAAATAGTCTTGCTACCTTTTCCCATTAAGAAATTGGAATGCTTATATTTGTGAGCCTATGCTTCAACTAGTGCCACTTTTATAGTAATCACACTTTCAATATCTATGCAAACAGGGATGGTCGATTTTAGTGGAACTACACAAAAAGTCCAAATGGTTCAACATTAGGAGCATGTTTTCTTCCAAACCTTTATATCCAATTGGTGGCACTATGAGCTGTTCATTATGAAGGTACATGGTCTACTCTTTTTGTATTGTCATTAGATAGTAATACTAGTGGTTTGCATGTGAATTTATTGGCAGGGTGGACCTACATTGGAGGTGCAGGACATGATTCAATGGTTGGATGCTCAATTTTGGTTGTATCAATTTCACCTCTTCCATCACTGCGAACATGGATATCCTTGGTCTGATGAAGAATAGGCGCTATATTTCTGCTCTGAACGAGCAAATCAATTCAGTATGAAATTGTCCAGGGCAAAACATGACTGTACCAAATTGTCCAGTGCAAAACATGACAGATGCTAAGAGGAAGAGACGTGTTTAAACCGAAAATACAAGGTATGGTATATGTTTACTAGCTGCTTGATATTTGCGCAGAAAGAGATGTCTGCACGTTGCTATTTGGCAAACAAACAAAGTGACCACAATTTTGGTTGAACTGCACAAGAGAATAGTATAGTCACTGCATGCAGTGCCATTTGAAAATAGACACAGAAAGATTGGATAGTCACTTCATGGAGTGCAGAAAAGTAGTACTGTACTATTTATTGGCCAACACTAGGTGCTTCATTGCTTTGGTCTGATTATACAATGGGCATCATTTTGCCAAAGTTAAAGTTTGCATTCCGAAAATAGTCTCGCCGTGTGATCGAGAGAAGACCAAATCATATTGCAGTGGATGTTCCTCCATCATGTGTGGTTCATTCTCATGGTTCCAGCTGTTGGTAAAACCACATACGTTTGCAAGAGGAATTGTAGACTTCACAAACAAATTTGTGTTTCACTCTGTACTGAATGTTGGCCAAGTGAAGCATCCATGTTAGTAGGAAGAGCAGATGTTTTTTCTAGATCTTTGCTTTTGGAGCTAAATATTTGTATATGATCTGTGAATCATTGAGATGCATTAACATGTTGATCTTATGTATGGGAATCGTACTAGTTGGTTTTGAATTTAGGCTACTAATGTGAACATATTACAATGCCTGGCCTGTGAGTCTCGTGTGAACATTTCGAACGGATCGACTCTTACTGCTGTTCACAACATGATCCTTATTTCTGTCTTCTCAGTGTTTACAAGTTACTAATAGTTCCTTATTTCTGTTTGCTCAGTGTTTACAAGTTACTGATTGATCACTTGCTAGCCTACTAATGCGCTCCTGGCAGTTTTAGTTGTGATGCAAGATCCGAAGTGGCAGTTTTTTGAATAAAAATGCCTACCTCTGAAGAAACTGACAAGTTGCTATGAAGAAAATGCCATGCAAATCTGAAGAAACTGCCAGCAAAAACGTTCGCAAATGCCATATCTCCCAGCGAACGTTCATCAGCTAATGCGATCCTACACGTACACCATCCAACCTACTCGATCCTACACGTACACTATCCGACCTACTCGATCCTACACGGATAAATAGCGGATCACGCACGTGCTACCTCCTTTCTGGTGTGCAGGGCTCAATTCAAAAAATGACCTACTCGATCCTACACGAATAAATAGCGGATCACGCACGTACTACCTCCTTTCCCGTTGCAGGGCTTAATTCAAAAATCTCACCAACCAAGGTAGATGATGAGTGGTGGAACCATTTTTGACAAGGAGGGAGTACCTCATCTGGATGATTCGAGTGCACTCGTTTGACCGTCATGCCGGCGTGAGACCCAGCACGGACGGGACGCACCACTGACGAGACGGGACGACACAGTCATAATTTTAGTTTTTCTAGTTTTCCATGGCAAGTTGGCACGCTAAGCCATGCCTGCTTATGCATTTAATTCCGATGACCGCGATGATCGTCGTGTTTCCCGCGACATGCTGGTTCGCCTACCTTCCGCCTATAATTACTGTTTCCCGGGCTTCTCCGGTGGCACCATCACCCAACTCACCCTATCCTTATAAGCCCCCACCGGCCCAACGTCGCTCGCCACTTATCCTCGCTCTCGCCACGTCCGCCATGCCCCCGTCCGTCCGTGATAGGCGACGCCGGAGGCGGTCACCGCCGGAACTAGTGTTCGGTTTTTCACCAGAAGGCAGACGGAGGGAGGAGGCATTCTATCGGTCTTTAGATGGCAATGCGGAGTATGAGGAGTTGTTGGAGCGCGACCGCCTGACGGAGGAGCAGCCTATCGCCGATTTGCGCCGACAGCGGGACATGGAGCAGCAGCACACCGACGCTCTGAGTCGCTAGCAGAGCGCCCACAACTCGGCCGACTACGTGGAGGCCGGCGCCCGGCAAATAGCCCTGGAGGCTGTCAGGACGCACGCGTTTGCGACGACGAATTTTACTACCAGCTCGTCAAGTGGGTTTCCCGCTTAGAATACGAAGCTTCAGTGGTCCACGCCGGCATGGAAAGGGCCAACGCACGCGAGCAACGCGCCCTAGCACACCTCTGGCAAGTCCGAGGTGAGGCGGAGGACGCCGGTGCTGGCGTTTAGCGTGTACCTCAGATGGCGGCCGGCATCGTCTAGTTAACTAAGAGTAAGTTATTAGTTGTACACTACTAGAGTATTAGTGGGAGTAGATAGTTAACTTGGCTGTGATGGTTGTTAACGTGGAAGTTCAGTACTCTATATCTGGATCAGACCTGTTACTTTGCTCTGAATGTTGAACTTTCCATTTGAACGTATGGAATGGGCTGTTATTTTTTTTAAATGGGTTGTATTTGTCCGCCACGGGTTTAGAGGCTGACTTGTGGGCCTACCAGTTGACGTGTACACAATCAGGAGATGATTGTGCGTGGAGAGGATGACAACAGGGACCCACCAAGGTCATGGCAGTACGCAAGCAAGTGCCTCCTTATTTCAAGCCAATAAAAAATGGCTCCTCCTAATGGATTTCTGACATCTGGGTCCCATGTCATTGTCAACGTAGTCAATAAATGAGAGAATTGCACAACGAGCGGCTGACACTAGGGACCCAGTAGCTCGCCTGGTTATTTTTGTTTTGGGTTAATTTGATAAATGCCACTCCAAACCTGGTGATTCCGAGAAATGCCACTTCAATTTCCAAACTTTGAAAAATGCCATTTCATGCCATTTCCAGTGGCATTTTTCGAAGTCTGGAGTGGCGTTTTTCAAAGTTTGCGAAAATTGCAGTGGCATTTTTAAAAGTTTGGAAATTGCAGTGGCATTTTTATGAATCACCATAATTGGAGTGGCATTTCTCTAATTTGTTTTTGAGACGAAGCAGGGTGTCAACTGTTGGGGAACGTGGTAATTTCAAAATTTTCCTACGCACATGCAAGATCATGGTGATGCATAGCAACGAGAGGGGAGAGTGTTGTCCACGTACCCTCGTAGACCGAAAGCGGAAGCGTTATGACAACGCGGTTGATGTAGTCGTACGTCTTCATGATCGACCGATCCTAGTACCAAACGTACGGCACCTCCACGATCTGCACATGTTCAGCTCGATGACGTCCCACGAACTCATGATCCAGTAGAGCTACGAGGGAGAGCTTCGTCAGCACGACGGCGTGATGACGGTGATGATGAAGCTACTAGCGCAGGGCTTCGCCTAAGCACTACGACGATATCGAGGTGGATTATGGTGGAGGGGGGCACCGCACACGGCAAAGATATCAATGATCAACTTGGGTGTCCATGGGGTGCCCCCTCCCCCGTATATAAAGGAGTGGAGGAGGGGGAGGACCGACCCTCTCTATGGCGCGCCATCGGGAGTCCTACTCCCATCGGGAGTAGGATTCCCCCCTTCCATGTAGTAGGAGTAGGAGAGAAGGAAGAGGAGGAGAGGGGGAAGGAAAGAGGGGGCCCAGCCCCCTCCCAATTCGGATTGGGCTAGGGGGCGCGCCCTCCACCTTTTCCCTTCCTCTCCTCTATTCCACTAAAGGCCAATAAGGCCCATATACTCCCCTGGGGGTTCCGGTAACCTCCCGGTACTCCGGTAAATGCCCGATATCACTCGGAACCATTCCGATGTCCAAATATAGGCTTCCAATATGTCGATCTTTATGTCTCGACCATTTTGAGACTCCTCGTCATGTCCGTGATCATATCCGGGGCTCCGAACTACCTTCGGTACATCAAAACACAAAAACTCATAATACCGATCATCACCGAACGTTAAGCGTGCGGACCCTACGGGTTCGAGAACTATGTAGACATGACCGAGACTCATTTCCAGTCAATAACCAATAGCGGAACATGGATGCTCATATTGGTTCCTACATATTCTACGAAGATCTTTATTGGTCAAACCGCATAACAACATACATTTTTCCCTTTGTCATCGGTATGTTACTTGCTCGTGATTCGATCGTGGGTATCTCAATACCTAGTTCAATCTCATTACCGACAAGTCTCTTTACTCATTCCGTAATGCATCATCCCGCAACTAACTCATTAGTTACATTGCTTGCAAGGCTTATAGTGATGTGCATTACCGAGAGGGCCCAGAGATACCTCTCTGACAATCGGAGTGACAAATCCTAATCTCGATCTATGCCAACTCAACAAGTACCATCGGAGACACCTGTAGAGCACCTTTATAATCACCCAGTTACGTCGTGACGTTTGGTAGCACACAAAGTGTTCCTCCGGTATTCGGGAGTTGCATAATCTCATAGTCATAGGAACATGTATAAGTCATGAAGAAAGCAATAGCAATATACTAAACGATAAAATGCTAAGCTAACGGAATGGGTCAAGTCAATCAGATCATTCTCTAATGATGTGATCCCGTTAATCAAATGACAACTCATGTCTATGGCTAGGAAACTTAACCATCTTTGATTCAACGAGCTAGTCAAGTAGAGGCATACTAGTGACACTCTGTTTGTCTATGTATTCACACATGTACTAAGTTTCCGGTTAATACAATTCTAGCATGAATAATAAACATTTATCATGATATAAGGAAATATAAATAACAACTATATTATTGCCTCTAGGGCATATTTCCTTCAGTCTCCCACTTGCACTAGAGTCAATAATCTAGATTACACAGTAATGATTCTAACACCCATGGAGTCTTTGTGTTGATCATGTTTTGCTCATCAGAGAGGCTTAGTCAACGGGTCTGCAACATTCAGATCGGTATGTATCTTGCAAATCTCTATGTCTCCGTCCTTAACTTGATCGTGGATGGAATTGAAGTGTTCTTGATGTTCTTGGTTCTCTTGTGAAATCTGGATTCCTTTGCCGAGGCAATTGCACCAGTATTGTCACAAAAGATTTTCATTGGACCCAATGCACTAGGTATGACACCTAGATCGGATATGAACTCCTTCATCCAGACTCCTTTATTTGCTGCTTCCAAAGCAACTATGTACTCCGCTTCACACGTAGATCCCACCATGATGCTTTGTTTAGAACTGCACCAACTGACAGCTCCACCATTCAATATAAATACGTATCCGGTTTGTGACTTATAGTCATCCGGATCAGTGTCAAAGCTTGCATCAACGTAACCATTTACGACGAGCTCTTTGTCACCTCCATAAACGAGAAACATATCCTTAGTCCTTTTCAGGTATTTCAGGATGTTCTTGACCGCTGTCCAGTGATCCACTCTTGGATTACTTTGGTACCTCCCTGTTAAACTAATAGCAAGGCACACATCAGGTCTGGTACACAGCATTGCATACATGATAGAGCCTATGGCTGTAGCATAGACAACACCTTTCATTTTCTCTCTATCTTCTGCAGTGGTTGGGCATCGAGTCTGACTTAACTTCATACCTTGTAACACAGGCAAGAACCCTTTCTTTGCTTGATCCATTTTGAACTTCTTCAAAACTTTATGAAGGTATGTGCTTTGTGAAAGTCCTATTAAGTGTCCTGATCTATCTCTATAGATCATGATGCCCAATATATAAGCAGCTTCACCGAGGTCTTTCATTGAAAAACTCTTATTCAAGTATCCTTTTATGCTATCCAGAAATTCTATATCATTTCCAATCAACAATATGTCATCCACATATAATTTTAGAAATGCTACAGAGCTCCCACTCACTTTCTTGTAAATACAGGCTTCTCCAAAAGTCTGTATAAAACCATATGCCTTGATCACATTATCAAAACATTTATTCCAACTCCGAGATGCTTGCACCAGTCCATAGATGGATTGTTGGAGCTTGCACACTTTGTCAGCATCCTTTGGATCGATAAAACCTTCAGGTTGCATCATATCCAACTCTTGTTCCAGAAATCCATTCAGGAATGCAGTCTTTACATCCATTTGCCAAATTTCATAATCATAAAATGTGCCAATTGCTAACATGACTCGGACGGACTTAAGCATCTCTACGGGTGAGAAAGTCTCATCGTAGTCAACTCCTTGAACTTGTTGGAAACCTTTCGCAACAAGTTGTGCTTTGTAGACAGTAATATTATAGTCAGCGTCAGTCTTCTTCTTGAAGATCCATTTATTCTGGATGGCTTGCCGATCATCGGGCAAGTCAACCAAAGTCCACACTTTGTTCTCATACATGGATCCCATCTCAGATTTTGTGGCCTCAAGCCATTTTGCGGAATCTGGGCTCATCATCTCTTCCTCATAGTTCGTAGGTTCGTCATGGTCAAGTAACATGACCTCCAGAACAGGATTATCGTACCACTCTGGTGCGGATCTTACTCTGGTTGACCTATGAGGTTCAGTAGTAACTTGATCTGAAGTTATATGATCATCATCATTAGCTTCCTCACTAATTGGTGTAGGAGTCACAGGAACAGATTTTTGTGATAAACTACTTTCCAATGAGGGAGCAGGTACAATTACCTCATCAAGTTCTACTTTCCTCCCACTCACTTCTTTCGAGAGAAACACCTTCTCTAGAAAGGATCCATTCTTAGCAACGAATGTCTTGCCTTCGGATCTGTGATAGAAGGTGTACCCAACAGTCTCCTTTGGGTATCCTATGAAGACACATTTCTCTGATTTGGGTTCGAGCTTATTAGGTTGAAGCTTTTTCACATAAGCATCACAGCCCCAAACTTTAAGAAACAACAACTTTGGTTTCTTGCCAAACCATAGTTCATAAGGCATCGTCTCAACGGATTTAGATGGTGCCCCATTTAACGTGAATGCAGCCGTCCCTATAGCATAACCCCATAACGATAGCGGTAAATCAGTAAGAGACATCATAGATCGCACCATATCTAGTAAAGTACGATTACAACGTTCGGACACACCATTACGCTGTGGTGTTCCGGGTGGCGTGAGTTGCGAAACTATTCCGCATTGTTTCAAATGAAGACCAAACTCGGAACTCAAATATTCTCCTCTGCGGTCAGATCGTAGAAACTTTATTTTCCTGTTACAATGATTTTCCACTTCACTCTGAAATTCTTTGAACTTTTCAAATGTTTCAGACTTATGTTTCATCAAGTAGATATACCCATATCTGCTCAAATCATCTGTGAAGGTGAGAAAATAACGATACCCGCCATGAGCCTCAACATTCATTGGACCACATACATCAGTATGTATGATTTCCAACAAATCTGTTGCTCGCTCCATTGTTCTGGAGAACAGAGTTTTATTTATCTTGCCCATGAGGCATGGTTCGCAAGTACGAAGTGATTCATAATCAAGTAATTCCGAAAGTCCATCAGAATGGAGTTTCTTCATGCGCTTTACACCAATATGACCCAAACGGCAGTGCCGCAAATAAGTTGCACTATCATTATCAATTCTGCATCTTTTAGCTTCAATATTATGAATATGTGTGTCACTACTATCGAGATTCAACATAAATAGACCACTCTTCAAGGGTGCATGACCATAAAAGATATTACTCATATAAATAGAACAACCATTATTCTCTGATTTAAATGAATAACCGTCTCGCATCAAACAAGATCCAGATATAATGTTCATGCTCAACGCTGGCACCAAATAACAATTATTCAGGTCTAAAACTAATCTCGAAGGTAGATGTAGAGGTAGCGTGCCGACCGCGATCACATCGACTTTGGAACCATTTCCCATGCGCATCGTCACCTCGTCCTTAGCCAATCTTCGCTTAATCCGTAGTCCCTATTTTGAGTTGCAAATATTAGCAACAAAACCAGTATCAAATACCCAGGCACTACTGCGAGCATTAGTAAGGTACACATCGATAACATGTATATCACATATACCTTTGTTCACCTTGCCATCCTTCTTATCCGCCAAATACTTGGGGCAGTTCCGCTTCCAGTGACCAGTCCCTTTGAAGTAGAAGCACTCAGTCTCAGGCTTAGGTCCAGACTTGGGCTTCTTCACCTGAGCAGCAACTTGCATGCCGTTCTTCTTGAAGTTCCCCTTCTCCCCTTTACCCTTTTTCTTGAAACTGGTGGTCTTGTTGACCATCAACACTTGATGCTCCTTGTTGATTTCTACCTCCGCAGCCTTTAGCATTGCGAAGAGCTCCGGAATTGTCTTATCCATCCCTTGCATGTTATAGTTCATCACGAAGCTCTTGTAGCTTGGTGGCAGTGATTGAAATTCTGTCAATGACACTATCAACTGGAAGATTAACTCCGAGTTGAATCAAGTGATTGTTATACCCAGACATTTTGAGTATATGCTCACTGACAGAACTATTCTCCTCCATCTGTAGAACTTATTGTAGACTTCATATCTCTCAATCCGGGCATTTTGCTTGAAATATTAACTTCAACTCCTAGAACATCTCATATGCTCCATGATGTTCAAAACGTCGTTGAAGTCCCGGTTCTAAGCCGTAAAGCATGGCACACTGAACTATCGAGTAGTCATCGGCTTTGCTCTGCCAGACGTTCATAACATCTGGCGTTACTCCTGTAGCGGGTTTGGCACCTAGCGGTGCTTCCAGGATGTAATTCTTCTATGCAGCAATGAGGATAATCCTCAATTTACGGACCCAGTCCGTGTAGTTGCTACCATCATCTTTCAACTTAGCTTTCTCTTGGAACGCATTAAAATTCAACGAAACAACAGCACGGGCCATCTATCTACAACAACATAGACATGCAAAATACTATCAGGTACTAAGTTCATGATAAATTAAAGTTCAACTAATCAAATTACTTAAGAACTCCCACTTAGATAGACATCCCTCTAATCATCTAAGTGATCACGTGATCCAAATCAACTAAACCATGTCCGATCATCACGTGAGATGGAGTAGTTTTCAATGGTGAACATCACTATGTTGATCATATCTACTATATGATTCACGCTCGACCTTTCGGTCTCAGTGTTCCGAGGCCATATCTGCATATGCTAGGCTCATCAAGTTTAACCCGAGTATTCTGCATGTGCAAAACTGGCTTGCACCCTTTGTATGTGAACGTAGAGCTTATCATACCCGATCATCACGTGGTGTCTCGGCACGACGAACTTTCGCAACGGTGCATACTCAGGGAGAACACTTGTACCTTGAAATTTAGTGAGAGATCATCTTATAATGCTACCATCGATCTAAGCAAAATAAGATGCATAAAGGATAAACATCACATGCAATCAATATAAGTGATATGATATGGCCATCATCATCTTGTGCCTTTGATCTCCATCTCCAAGGCACCGTCATGATCACCATTGTCATCGGCGCGACACCTTGATCTCCATCGTAGCATCGTTGTCGTCTCACCAACTATTGCTTCTACAACTATCGCTACCACTTAGTGATAAAGTAAAGCCATTACATGGCGATTGCATTTCATACAATAAAGCGACAACCATATGGCTCCTGCCAGTTGCCGATAACTCTGTTACAAAACATGATCATCTCATACAATAAAATTTAGCATCATGTCTTGACCATATCACATCACAACATGCCCTGCAAAAACAAGTTAGACGTCCTCTACTTTGTTGTAGCAAGTTTTACATGGCTGCTACGGGCTGAGCAAGAACCGCTCTTACCTACACATCAAAACCACAACGATATTTCGTCAAGTATGTGCTGTTTTAACCTTCAACAAGGACCGGGCGTAGCCATACTCGATTCAACTAAAGTTGGAGAAACTGACACCCACCAGCCACCTGTGTGCGAAGCACGTCGGTAGAACCAGTCTCGCGTAAGCGTACGCGTAATGTCGGTCCGGGCCGCTTCATCAAACAATACCGCCGAATGAAAGTATGACATGCTAGTAAGCAGTATGACTAGTATCGCCCACAACTCACTTCTATTCTACTCGTGCATATAACATCTACGCATAAACCTGGCTCGGATGCCACTGTTGGGGAACGTAGTAATTTCAAAATTTTCCTAAGCACACGCAAGATCATGGTGATGCATAGCAACGAGAGGGGAGAGTGTTGTCCACATACCCTCGTAGACCGAAAGCAGAAGCGTTAGGACAACGCGGTTGATGTAGTCGTACATCTTCACGATCGACCTATCCTAGTATCGAACATATGGCACCTCCGCGATCCGCACACGTTTAGCTCGATGACGTCCCACGAACTCACGATCCAGTAGAGCTTCGAGGGAGAGCTTCGTCAGCACGACGGCGTGATGACGGTGATGATGAAGCTACCAGCGCAGGGCTTCGCCTAAGCACTATGACGATATGATCGAGGTGGATTATGGTGGAGGGGGCACCGCACACGGCTAAGAGATCAATGATCAACTTGTGTGCCATGGGGTGCCCCCTCCCCCGTATATAAAGGAGTGGAGGAGGGGGAGGGCCGGCCCTCTCTAGGGCGCGCCATGGGGAGTCCTACTCCCACCGGGAGTAGGATTCCCCCCTTCCATGTAGTAGGAGTAGGAGAGAAGGAAGAGGAGGAGAGGGGGAAGGAAAGAGGGGGGCCGGCCCCCTCCCAATTCGGATTGGGCTAGGGGGGCGCGCCCTCCACCTTTTCCCTTCCTCTCCTCTATTCCACTAAAGCCCAATAAGGCCCATATACTCCCCGGGGAGTTCCGGTAACCTCCCGGTACTCCGGTAAATGCCCGATATCACCCGGAACCATTCCGATGTCCAAATATAGGCTTCCAATATATCGATCTTTATGTCTCCACCATTTCGAGACTCCTCGTCATGTCCGTGATCATATCCGAGACTCCGAACTACCTTCGGTACATCAAAACAAAAAAACTCATAATACCGATCGTCACTGAACGTTAAGCGTGCGGACCCTACGGGTTCAAGAACTATGTGGACATGACCGAGACTCATTTACTGTCAATAACCAATAGCAGAACCTGGATGCTCATATTGGTTCCTACATATTCTACGAAGATCTTTATCGGTCAAACCGCATAACAACATACGTTGTTCCCTTTGTCATCGGTATGTTACTTGCCCGAGATTCGATCGTCGGTATCTCAATACCTAGTTCAATCTCGTTACCGGCAAGTCTCTCTCGATCCGTAATGCATCATCCCGCAACTAACTCATTAGTTACATTGCTTGCAAGGCTTATAGTGATGTGCATTACCGAGAGGGCCCAGAGATACCTCTCCGACAATCGAAGTGACAAATCCTAATCTCGATCTATGCCAACTCAACAAGTACCATCGGAGACACCTATAGAGCACCTTTATAGTCACCCAGTTACGTTGTGACGTTTGGTAGCACACAAAGTGTTCCTCCGGTATTCGGGAGTTGCATAATCTCGTAGTCATAGGAACATGTATAAGTCATGAAGAAAGCAATAAACGATCAAATGCTAAGCTAACGGAATGGGTAAAGTCAATCACATCATTCTCTAATGATGTGATCCCGTTAATCAAATGACAACTCATGTCTATGGCTAGGAAACTTAACCATCTTTGATTCAACGAGCTAGTCAAGTAGCGGCATACTGGTGACACTCTGTTTGTCTATGTATTCACACATGTACTAAGTTTCCGGTTAATACAATTCTAACATGAATAATAAACATTTATCATGATATAAGGAAATATAAATAACAACTTTATTATTGCCTCTAGGGCATATTTCCTTCATCAACTGGGCTGTGTGGGGCACTCTGGCCTGTCTAGACAGCCTTTTCTTTTATGTTTACCACAGACCAGCTCAGTAGTTTTTTCTTTCTGAAAATGGCTAGCCCAGTTTTTTTGTGATTTGTCAAGTAAGTCGCTTTGTCAGGCCTGTTGGGCTGCAAATCTTTCAAGATGAGGAGAGCTTCATTCGGCTGGCCGAGAAAATGGCCTATCAGTAATGAGAAATAGGTTGTACATTTTTAAAACACATCAAACCGGAAATTAGTTTCAAATTTCTTTTTTTCATTTCGAGATTTTAAATTGCATTGATTTTTATGAGCGGACAATTTTTTGGATTTTATATTGATATACATTTATTTTAAAATCAGTTTGAATGTGACTCGAAATTTCGGGATTAAAAACACTTCTGACCGCACGGAAATATGCAAAATTTCGTATAATTTTTTTACCGTGGCCACAATATGGGCTGTAATGCTAACAAAAAGAATATGGGATAAAAAAACCTTAAGAATTAGATAATGGGCTTTAAATTATTAGAAATAATGGTAGATGGGTTGTATGCTGTTTTCCGCAGATTTGAGGCTTTCCTAAAAAAAAGGTTGACGCACAAGCAGTGACTGTTGGATGTCCGTCGTGCTTCTCCAATCTCTGCTCTTCCTGCTCCAGCCGCTCAAACAAGCGCTGGCGGGACTACCTGCTCCCTCCTCCCACGGCCGGCTGTGCTGCCGCGCAGGCCTCACCGCCCCACCGTACTCCCATCGCTGGCCTAGCCATCCCTCTACTCACCCACACCTGTTGTTATTCTTCGGTGACGGTAGACGAACCAGTAAACCCTCGTACTCCCCTCCATGTGGGAAAAAACTACCGAGTCTTCCCTGGCTCCGTGTCATTCCCTTCCTAGGCCTCACCATCGTCCACCGCCCTGGTGCTCTCGGCACAGCGTGGTCAAGGAACAACATGCATCGGAAGTAGACTGTACGTGGAGAGGCTGACAGCTGGGTCCACGGCCGCACGCAAGGAAATGCCTCCTTATTACGCAGAAAATAATGATTCCTCCACCTGACAGCTGGGACCCACCGGAAGGGCCTCTGTATTTCGTGAAAAAAATGTTCCCCCAGTGAAAGGTCGGACCCACCAGCTATATCTTCGCACGCTACGAAGTGCCTCCTTATTACACACAGAAAAATGAATACACCCCCTGCTAGGTGGGACCCAGCATAGTGGGAGGCTGACTTGGGCCTACTAAGTTGACGGGGACAGAGGGCTTTGTCAACTTAGTCAATATGAATGATTCTAGCTCCAGTGACCGTACGATGTCCATCCAACGGCCGTAGTGCTTCTTCAACCTCTGGTCTTCTTGCTCCAGCCGCCCAAAGCAGCGCCGGTCGTGCCGCCTGCTCCTGCCGCCCGTGGCCGGCTGTGCTGCCGCGGAGGCCTCACTGCCCCGTACTACTCCCACCGCTGGCCAGGCCATCCCTCCACTCACCCACACCCCCTGTTATTTTGCAGCGGCGACAGCCTCACACCGAAGCCGAACCAGTGAACCCTTGTACTCCTCTCCGCATGGGCATCCACTGCCGCATCTTCCCCGGCTCCGTGTTGTCCCCTTCCTAGGCCTCGTCGTCGTCCACCGCCCTGGTGCTCTCGGAACGACGTGGTCAAGAAACGACTTCCATCGCAAGAGTAATGTACGTGGAGAGGCTAACAGCTGGGTCCACGGCCGCAGCAAGGAAGTGCCTCCTTATTACACAGAAAATAATGATTCCTCCACCTGACAACAGGGACCCACCGGACGGGCCACCATATTTCACAAAAAAACGTTTCCCCCCTGACTGCTGGGACCCATCAGCTACATCTTCGCACGCAAGGAAGTGTGTCCATATTATGGGCAATAAAATGATTCGCCCCCCTGACTGCTGGGACCCACCAGCTACATCTTCACACGCAAGGAAGTGCCTGACAGTCGGGACCCACCTGGTTGAAGCGTACGCAGCGTTGTCATTCTGGTCACGAATGTGTACGTACATATGATCGGTCTGTCTGCAGGCTGCAGCAATGAATCGTGGCCGTGTAAGGAAGGGCACGTGTCGTAGTAGAGGTGCGCACGTAGCATGTACACGTACGTACAGCGGCCAGGGTGCAAGAAAGAAAATACGGCCACGTACGTACATACGGGCGGGGTCTCGAACGCCTACTCGCGCATACGTACGGCCAGGGCTCCTGTACATGGCTAGGTCAGAACGAACAAACTGCGTCGTCATTGTGTTCATGGGGAGGCAACGGAATGCGTCGTGTTCATCGGGAGGCAACGGAACACGTGTTGTTCATCGGGAGCCAACCGGCTTGGACGAAATAGCCGATGGAAACAAGGCCTAGCATACCACAGAACAGAGGAAATGGCCTTGTGATCGACCGACCACGGTCGAAACGGGATCCTGTTCATCGGGAGGGGTCTGGCGTACCGCAAAACGGAGGAAACAGACTTCTCTTGGACCTCCTACGGTTGAAACGGGGTCCTGTTGATCGGGAGGGGTGTGGCGTACCGCAAAACGGAGGAAAGAAACTTGTGTTGGAGCGCTACGGTCGAACGGGGGTCCTGTTCATCGGGAGGGTGTGGCGTACCACAAAACGGGACTCCACGGGATACTGTCATCTCCACCGTCGACCTCCTCTAGCCTCCACGGGCTACTGTTCATCCACCGTCGACCTCCTCCAGCCTCCACCTGCGAATGTTCATCCACGGGCTCCTGTTCATTCAGCCTCCACCGTGCGCTCCTCTATCGGCTACTGTTCAACCAGCCCTCTCCACGGGGTCTTGTTCAACCACCCCTCCACGGGCTACTGTTCATCCAGCCCTCCACCGGGTACTGTTCAACCAGCCCTCCACGGGGTCCCGTTCATCCAGCCCTCCACGGGGTCCTGTTCATCCAGCCCTCCACGGGGTCCTGTTCATCCACCGGCTCGATCGATCGGGGTCCTGTTCATCCAGCGGCAACGGCCTCTACTACCACGAGTTCCTGTTCATCCAACCCCCCACCAGGAACTGTTCATCCAAACCCGCAACAACGCTCACTGTTCATCAAGAGGCAGCAGGTTCGATCGGCTTCAGTTAGTAGCAGTAGCGAAGGAATCGCTCGATCGGGTTCAGTTAACAGCCATCGATCGATCGCTCGGGTTCAGTAACGCGTAGCCTGCAGTGCAATCGCTCGGGTTCGGTTAGAGCCCAACGCCTCGCACCCACGCGCGTACGTGTATGAGAGAAACGCTCATCGCTCGGCCCCGACCACCCACCGTAATCGGGAACTCCCCGATATTTTCCTCGCCCTCGCTTCTACCATGGTTTTCTCCATCATGGACAGCCCAAAGAATGTCATGCAGCTGCGTCTCCGGCCTGCCCAGGACGAAAAGCCCATTTTCTATCATTATTTTGTCATAGAAGTAGGAGCCCACCACATCTATGATGATACCGGGTTTTGTCACAATTGTCGTCATTGAAGTGCCATAAGCATGACAGAACAAATTTTCGTTCGGCCCAAAATATCTTGGGTGTGTCTTTTTTTTGTAGTGTTGTAGGCAGGATGAGTTGCCGCCATGAACTTGGCCAGGCCTGGTTACCCGAGGATGGCATTGTACGGGAGGCCGATGCGAGCGATGTCAAAGTCGATAAGCTCGGTGCGGTAGTTGTCGCGGGTGCCGAAGGTGACAGGGAGGCGGATCTGCCCTAGGGGGCTGGTGGAACCGTTGCCAGCCCCGGAGAAGGGCTTGGTGGGGCGGAGCCAGCCGTGCGACATGTGGAGCAAGCCGAAATCTTCCACAAATAGCACGTTGAGGCCAGCCCCGCGGTCGATGAGGGTCTTGGTAACCACCACGTTGCAGATCATGGGTGTGTAGAGCATCGGGAGTGCGCCTTAGCCCGTGGTGGTCGCCGTATGGTCCCCCAAGTCGAAGGTGAGGTCGGCCTTGGGCGCTGCCCATCCCGGAGGAGCCCCCTGATGCACACGGGCGGCGCCCATTTGGCGGAAGAACTGCTTGACGTGGCGATCCGAGGGCGGTGCCTGCGAACCGCCGAGGAGGGCTGCAACGGCAAGGGGCGCCGGTGCCGCGAAGCGCGTGACGAAGAGATCGTGCAGCTCCTCCCAGGAGGCCATAGAGGATCCCAACAGGTTGAGCAGCGAGGCGTGCGGCACGCCGGTGAGGGCCATGGGAAACAATTTGGCCATGGCCTTGTCATCGCCTTCGGCTACCCGAATGGCCTCCTCGTACACCTGGAGAAAGGCTGCTGGATCCTCCGCGCCAACGTAGCGAGGTGGGCTCTGCGGCTTGAACTTGTGTGGCCACCGCACCTGTCGCAAGGCGGGGGCGAAGGCCCCGAGCCCCTCAACGCCTCTGTGCGTGACCGTCGGCCCGACCGGAGGAGTGGTGCTCGCCATGAGAGCTGAACGGGGATGCGAAGTGGGTGGAGAAGCGAAGCGGCTAGAGAGGCGAAGCTTCAGTGCACCCCTACCTGGCGCGCCAAATGTCGGATTCGGGGTTCTGCAGAACCTTGAGAGGTTCGAACTCTTGGGTGCGTGCGAAGAACTCTCTCTCCCCAGTCTGCCTACTCAATGATTCCACGGCCTAGCTCGACGAACCCAAAGAATAAGAGACACAAGGATTTATCCTGGTTCGGGCCACCTTGTGGTGTAATACCCTACTCCAGCTGTATGGTGGATTGCCTCGAGGGGCTGAGAATGAACTAGTACAGTGGTGGAACAGCCTCGGGAGGTGAGGTGTTCTTTAGCTTGATGGGCTGGTGAGGTCGTCAGGGTGGAATGGATCCGATCCCATCTATGGTGGTGGCTAGGTCCTATTTATAGTGGTTTTGGTCCTCTTCCCAAATGTAGGCGGTTGGGATCCCACAACAGCCAAATTTGAAGGGAGACAACTAGTACAAGCTATCCTGACAAAAGTAGTCTTCGCCTGCAAAAGGCCCTGGTGGTGATGGTGCGGTGGGCTCTGCGATGACCTCTGTCCTGTCGTCCTAGTGGTCTTGGTCTTGTTGCACCGGAATGGAAACCTTTGCCCGATTCCTCGGGACTCCATGCCTGCGCTTGCCTCCTTAGCACCAAAGAGTAAACTGGTACACTGCGCCCATTGGCGCCCGCCTGGCCCTGGTCGTCATGGCTCACGTCATGTGAACCTCGCAAGGTGCACCTTGCATAGATATCTCCGCTCCTCGGTAGCCAGCCTAGTGAGGCCGCCCCCAGGGAGGTCTTGATGTCATCCGCCTCGCGAGGGTCTTGAGTTGTTGTTACTGAAGCTGGGCCGTATCGGGATGGAGCCACGCCACGGGCCGCAGGCAGGCAAGTCTGGTTACCCCCGTTCCTAGGATGCCGACATTATGTAAACACCTCGGTGTACAAACCCTGTTAGTAAAACCTTATTACTATTGTTGATGACATTCCGGTAGCCACCGATGGACGAGAACTTTGCCGACTTGGTCCGCCTCATTTCAACGAGCAGGAGAATGGTTCTCTTCGTCTCTTGCCCTTGGTACCAACGTTGTTGCCAACATAACTGAGAGACTATCCTCTGATCCTCCTTACTATCATGACCGTGCAAGACGTCAGCGCCCTTCCTAATTTTAATCCACATGGTGGGCCCATAACCCACAGTTCCACAGGATCGAAATCTGACTCTCTTGTACACCCCTTGTTTCCAAGGTCATTCCTCATGCTTGGCTTTGTATGTAGATCACAAGCCACCTTCCGAGAGATCATCAATCCTGGTATCAGACACAATACTTATTCCCGTTGCTCTCAACCCCTTTCACACTCCAAATTCAGGCAACAAACGATCGCCTATCCACTTGAAACTTCTATTTTGCACCTTCTTACTTTGCTCTCGATGTTTTTATCAAATTTCAAACTCGAGAGATGCCTCTAGGCCTCGATCACTGAGATAGCCCAGGTACCTAACATGTGTTGAGCTCCGTCCTTCCCGAATCCCCCCTTATCTTTTCCATAAGTACAATGAAGATCCTGGAGGAAGAATGACAACTTCGTCACAATACCTTGAAGCTAAGAACTAAGGACATCACTGCAAGGGATCAACTTCTTCAACAAGAGCAACTAAGGACGAGAAGATTCGTTAGAATTTCGTAGCCAAACTTTTTCCCCTTACTCTACCTCTTAAATCTCGAGACGAGATTTCTTGTAGTGGAGGAGAGTTGTAACACCTCGGTGTAATGATACTACAGTAACCCCTTGGGTTAAGTTAATCTTTTTGCTAAACAAGTGTTTGTTCATCATTGTCTCATATCTCTTTCAATTCCAGTTGTATTCAATTTCAAATTATGAGTGAATTTCAAAATTTGCTCAAACATGAAAACTAAAATGTTCATCATGTGCCAAATAATCCATAACTATTATCGGTGGTGAACCAACATTTTTGCAAAATGTCTAAGTGCCCTAAACCACTTTAAAACAGTGGCTAGAACTATAGTTTAAATGCCTTTTTAAATTATGAAGGTTGCAAACTATTTCAAAAGCCTCACAATATTTTGTGGCAGTGCCAACTATTGCAATGTAATTATGTGGCCTACTCCCACACTTTACAGAATCCTTTTGGAAACTCAAATATTTCATAGCATTTTCTGCAAAAAGAAAAGAGTAAAAGAAAAAGAAAAAGGGGAAATGAGAGAGAGGCCCCCTGCCTCACCTAGCCTTCAGCCCACCAGAGCCAGCTGGCCCACTTCCCCTAACCGGTCTCTCCCTTCCTGTTCCTCGGTCTCGGACTGCAACAGGTGTGTTCTCGTCGAACCCACCTCGCCGGCATCATGGGCGAGGGGATAAGCCAGCACCCCCTCGATCCCCTCTCCCATTCACCACTCGCCTCTCCGCCCCCCATCTCTCTCGCTCCGCCTCTTCCTCTTCCCACCAGATCCCCTTCTTCCCCCCTGACTCGCCTCCGCCCGGACGACGAGGTCACAGCGCCTGACGCATCACCGACCACCTTGCCGTCGCCTTCGCCTAGGACCGCGCAAGGGGTTCCTCCTCGACGCCTCCACCAAGACACGTGAGCTGGGACGGTCCCGGAGGACCGCCCCGACCACTTCTTCCTCTGGACGTCGAGCTCGTCGCCGTTGTTCGCTCCGGCAAGTCCTTCCCGGGCCTTCCCAGCAACGGAGGTGAGCCCCGCTTCCTTCCCCTCTCCTCCGTGCGTCTTCCCCTGCCCGTAGCTGCTTCCCCCGTCACGCCCGAGCCCACGGTGAGCTCACGGTTGCCACGGCTCCGGCCGTGTTCACCGGCCTCTGGAGGTGACCGCCTGCGCCCGGCGCACCCCTGCCCGCGCGCCCGTACGTGGCCTCACTACCGCCACCTGCTGCCGCCGCTCTGCATGCGCACACCCACCTTGGCCTCGCCTCCCTCACGCACACGCCCGCGCCGCCGCTGCCATGCCCCACCCTACACCCCGCAGCCATCGTGACCCATCGCTGCCTCGCCCCGCGCGTGCCCCACCGCGGCTTGGCCGCGCCCTCCCGCGCATGGCCCTGCCGGCCCGCGCCACCGCTAGCCGCCACAACCCCGCGCCTGCTCTTCCGTACTCGCGCTGGCTGCAGCCGACCTCCACAGCGGCTTGAGCTCGGCGCCGGGCCCCCCTGTAGTCCACCCCGGCGCCGGCCCTCCCAACCGTTGGGCGCACCACAAACGACCGCAGCCCAACGGACACCAGTGTGCGTCCAACTGCTGCTAGAATCGACCGACCGGAGCTCCTCTGCCACGCTGGATTAGCGTCGGCGTTGGTCGCCGACTAGGCGCTGCCGCGGCCCGTAATTAGGCACTAACACCCCCCTGAGTGCATGACATTAGGGCCCCATTGTCTAATTTAATGCAATTAGTTTTTTGTTTAAATTAAACTAAACCTAGTGGCCCCACGTGTCAGTTTTGACCGCTGCCTCATCAGCGTTGACCGACCCGACTTGTCACTCTCTGAAACCACTACTGTGTTTACTTAGCAATATCCATTGAATATTTTGATTTACTAATAATTCCTTAAAGTTTCAGAAAATCAATAAAACTTTGTAAATTCATATAAAATAATCCGTATGTCAAATGAAAAAGTTTTATACATGAAAGTTGCTCAGAAAAGTCCACCGAACCCGAATACGCTACCCACATACCTACCAGATGCCTCTAACTATTTGAACATGGAACATTCCCCCTTCGGTCATGTGTCTGACACAGGTCGAGAACCAGGAATACATTCTCGGTTGAATTCCCCTTCACCTATATCGTGTAGCCATACGTTAGGTCACACCCGGAACGTCATATTGCCATGTTATGCTTAGTGATCCTTCTGTTTGCTTATATTTATTGTTTCTTCCCCCTCTTCTTTCCGGTAGACCCCGAGACCGATGATGCCCCTGTGATCGACTACGTGACCGACGACCCTTCTTCCTTTGCAGCAGAGCTTCCAGGCAAGCAAACCCCCTTGAGCATTTTGATATCGCCCATTCCCTTCTCTCTTATGCTTGCATTAGAACTGCTACTGCTTTTTGTATGATCCTACTCTGATGCATAGCCTATTTTTGCTACCTGCTTTCTTACCTTACCTGTTTATCCTAAACTGTTTAGTATAGGTTTGTTAGAGATCCATCAGTGACCCCCACCTTATCCCAGTTTCCCAGCTTTATGTTCGATGACTCGATCGACGTGATCGCCGTCCAGGCCTCGACACCGCACATCAGCCCCCCTTAGTTATACGACTCTGCAGAGTTACTATCGAGTGCCGAGGGTGATACCTCGTCAGCACTTCTGATGTTAACCCTGTACTGTAGCTATTCGGTCGTGGTCATCGAGGGTGATTCCTCCTGCACCATTCCCGGTAACGACTCTGTCATGCAACCCCTCAAGTGTGGACCATCGAGGGTGATTCCTCCGAGTCCACCTTGATGGTTACATCGACTGGGAATCCATCGAGGGTGATTCCTTAGGTTCCCCCCTTGTTGTTTTGGACACACGGTTACTTTGACTTACCACAGAACCATGATAACATCGGGTCGGCCCCAAGGGCTACCCGCGAGTGATGTGAAGTCGGTTGATCTAGAGGATACCCACACGTTTTCCACGCGGCACGGCCGGGCATTCTTAGCCCTTGCCGCAAGTCCGTGAGACGGAGCGACAGGACCACATATCATGGATCATTGATCATGACCGCACACTACCAAGACACTAACGGTTTGGATATTTGATCCGAGTAGGCATCTGGCCTTTTTCGCGCTAACCACCACGCAGGAATAAGTATGGGCACTCTGCGTTGTTTGTATCAGCCGAAAGCTCAACGGACGTCAACGATGGAGTGGCGCGTGCCGGGTTGGACTGCGTAAGCACCTGCCTTTTTAAGGAGGTAGCTAGGTCTACTCACCAACCACCCATGCAACATGCAGGAGTGCAAAGGGCGATGGTCCCAAGATCCCTGCGTGCTTAGGATGTAGACCGGCGTGCTGGCCTCTCTGTTGAGCCTAGTTAGGACTGCGGTGTGTTGATCGGCCGAGGCCGGTCATGACCTGATGGTGTGTCCGGCTGGAGTTGATCGAGCGTGTTGGGTAAGTTGGTGCACCCCTACAGGGAAGTATTCTATCTATTCTAATAGCCATATCCACGGTAACGGAAGCTCAGAGTTGTATCCTGATCGATACAACTAGAACTTGATGCTGAGGCATGTAATGAAATGTTGGCTCCGGGATTATTTTCTCGCAGGGAGTCAAGGAAGTTATCTCTGGGCGGTGTCACAACATACTTATTAATATTATAATATGCCACTTTTATCTCTTATGATGCTGCAAGATGGTTGGAGCTGCTTGAAGAAGCTAGTCTTCGATAGGCTAGGCTTTCCCCTTCTCTTCTGGCATTCTGCAGTTCAGTCCATAGATACTACCCATTTCATTGATACCGATGCATATGTAGTGTAGATCCTTGCTTGCGAGTACTTTGGATGAGTACTCACGGTTGCTTTGCTCCCTCTTTTCCCCCTTTTCCTTTCTTTCCGGATGCCGCAACCAGATGGTGGAGCCCAGGAACCAGACGCCACCGTCGACGATGACTACTACTACCACGAGGGTGCTTACTACTATGTGGAGGCCGACGACGACCAAGAGTAGTTAGGAGGCTCCTAGGAAAGAGGCTTTTCCTTTTCGATCATTGTTACTTTTGTGCTAGCCTTCTTAAGGCAAACTTGTCTAACTCATATTTGTACTCAGATATTGTTGTTTCCGTTGACTCTTGTGTATTCGAGCCCTCGAGGCCCCTGGCTTGTAATATAAAGCTTGTGTTATTTTAATTTGTGTCTAGAGTTGTGTTGTCATATCTTCCCGTGAGTCCCCGATATTGATCGTACACATTTGCGTGTATGATTAGTGTACGACTGAATCGGGGGCGTAACAATAAACTTTATTGAAAACCAACAAACTATGTTCTCAGTCAACTTTGCAATTGTAATTCATCATATTTGTAGGAAGGGTCTCGTATCGGAGCCTTTTGGCAAGTCCACATACTCAACCATCATTTAGTCTTTTATGATTGCTAACACTCACAACATATATATGGAGTAAAAAGTTCATCCAGACACATAGAAAGATAGGGGCTTGTAGTTTCGGCTCCAAACTTATTCACCTTAAGGGTGATGTCAACAATAATAACTCATGATCACTCATATTCAACTAGATATATGTTCCTAGATCTTTCCCCACCACATGATTCTTGCAAAAGAGAAAAATAAAAAGGAGTAGAGGAGAACACTATTGACTCTTGCGTAAACAATAAATACATAAAAGTAAAAGATAGGCCCTTCGCAGAGGGAAGCAGATGTTGTCATGTGTTTTTATTTTTGGATGCGCAAGCTCTTAGTGCAAAAGAACGTCAAGTTATATTACCCCTTATGATATCAACCTTTATTATGCAGTCTGTCTCTTTTATTACTTTGCCATCACAAGTTCGTACAACGCTTATTTCCCCTTTGTCGGTGTCAAAACCGGCAGATCTCGGGTAGGGGGTCCCGAGCTGTGTGTCATGGATCGATGGGTAACAGGAGACAGGGGACACGATGTTTACCCAGGTTTGGGCCCTGTTAATGGAGGTAATACCCTACTTCCTGCTTGATTGATCTTGATGAATATAGAGATTACAAGAGTTGATCTACCCCGACATCATATGTTGTGGTCTAAACCCTAGGCGTATGATGATTAATATGATAATGATCTATCGACTAGCCTGGACTTGGCTTATATAATGCACAAGAGGCCTAGGATAACAAGAGTCCTAGCCGAATACGTTGGAGAGGAGTCCTTGTCTTGATCACCAAGTCTTGTGGAATACTCCTTGTATGCGGCATGGGCTGCCCCAAGTGGCCCATGGGTGAAACGCCATGGGGGTCCTCGGCCTGATCCACCTGGTCGGGAGACGATGTGGTGAGTACCCCTAGTCCAGGACACCGCCAGTAGCCCCCTGAACGGTCTTCAAGTTGGGGACGCTCCTCGATCCTTCCGAACTGTTCTTCATCTTCGGTCGTCGGTCTTGAAAACTGGTTCAACAAATCTTCTCATCTTCGATCTGGAGGATCGCCATAGTAAATCCGAAGAGTTTACACGTCGGGTATCTGAGGAGCCCCTTTAAGTTATCGACCTTTATCAATGCCTTGTTATTTTTACGCCCACCTCGGGTTTGAAGTTGTTCCCGTGCAGCGGTGTCCTCTTGCATCCGAGCCCCAATGCCGGACTGCATTCGAGGTATCTTTTGCAGCCGAGCACCAACGCCGGACTATATCCGAGCTCCAACGCTGGAATATATTTGAGGTGTCATAGATCACCTTGGCTTTGGAAAAGTTTGAAGGATGTTATCCGAGCTTAACGCTGAAAAGTTCTCCATGGAGCCAGCCGCTCGCAGCCGAACTTTATGCCGGACTACCTCCGAGGTGATGCACCACCTCAGGCTCGGGCTGATTGTTTGATCATTTTTATTTCCGATTGATGCAATTTATTCACTGACGAGATATATAGCCAGTAGCCCTCAAGGTGTGTGTCGGCCTAAAATCCGAGATGCACATTTAGAGGAGATAGTGATCGGCGGACCGGCCCTTGAGAGAGGGTTTTGAGAAGTCGTCGTAATATCTTAGCTTGATGCCGGATAGGGCCCAGATGGTGCCTATTGTTGTCCGAAGACGTATTTTCCCATAGTTCGGTCAACCGAACACTGAGCACTTTGAATTTTCTGCATTGAATAGGTGATGCAGTAGCCCCCGAGACACTGGACGGGTGGCAACACCAGATCAGGGGATCAATGTGCCCCTTTAATATTAGTAAATGATAAGCCCGAAGCCCAGTAGCCCCGAGCCTTAATGCGGGCACGGGTGGCTGAATTAAGGATCGATATCCAGAGTAAAATCACAAATTATGTGTAATTATTCTATGTATCCAAGTACTTTACATCATTAATGCTCGGATCCGCATTCTACAAAACTTTGTTGACCGACCATCAGCTTCCACCTCCTCGGCCAATAGCTGAGGAGTGTTTGTCCTACTTTATAAAGCCTTTATGAGGGTGAAGATTTACGACAAACAAGGCAATCTGGCCATACGGTTTTATAAACAGAGGTACACAGAGAGATATGTTATATTACTGTTTAACATAAGAAATGTCTTCCAAAGAAAATAGTCCTGCTATCGGTTCCTTTCTTTGGGTTTTCATGCTAAGCATGATCATGAAACCTCAGCTCCGATCAATGTGGGAGCAAAATATTGAGGATTTAGTTTGGGGAAAGTTCCCGAACTATGTGGTCTTTAGCGAACCCAAATTTTCACTTCCGTCGTTGCCGACCAATTATATCCTTTAAGATGGCTAGCTTTCGGCTTCACCCAGTCTGAGGTACTAACCCGGATGACCCGGTAGTAATAATCACAGAGGTGCTCCATTACCGCCTAGCCGAACAATCGGGAACGTAGGGGTAAGCACAGGAGCGAGGCAACCCAGCTTGGCCAAAATCTTAAGTCAAATAGATGCATATGTATGGCTTTATAACGATGATTACGGAAGGCAGCCCTTGTATATTAAATACAAATGCTGATGATATGTTTATTTTGACTCCGTTGCAACCATTTATCAGTTGAGAGTGGCCCATCGTCGGCTTCCACCCCCTTGTAGATGCTATGCAGGGTGTTTCCGCAATAACAAACAACCCTTAGCCGACGTCTCGGTACCCGAAGGCGGTTGTGTTAGCGGAAACGAGGCAATCGGATATGCGGGCATTATAACTTTCACTTATTCATAGAAGCTTAAAGTTGGGAGGCCAAATATTGGCCCCCGGTTAATGTTCGGCGACAGTCGAGGTCAAGCCGTTAACACTTCGGCGAATATCATGAACGGCCCGTCGCTTAACACGGGGTGACCTCCATCGATCTTATAGTTTAACACGGTCATCAGATCGCTGACCAGTTTACGCTTATTGTGACACGTAGTTTTCGGCTTTCTCCACTAAGGCGCTTAACCATGCGAGCTGGAAGCACAATCGCAGTGGTTCTCCCTTTGCACACCTAGCCGAACAAAGCAGAACGTAGGAGGCAAGCACAGGAGTCGGGCAACCCAACCATTGACCGAAGACACAATTCAAAACCGATGCATATATAGTAATACCCGACAATGTTTTTGCCGAATATCTAAAGGTGTCCGGCGTTGCACTGCGAGACTTATGCTGGAAACACACAAATAGTTTAAAAGTGCCATAGGCTTGGAAAGCCGAAAAACTGCAGTAAAAACTTGATGTCCGAACTAGATAAAGTGTTCGGTGCCAATCCGACAATTGGAAAAAAATGTGCTTCTGTCGTGCTTTAACATGACACATCCGATCTCAAGACTTAAAGCGGGCCAGCTTACAGCTTCAAGCTCCTTATCCCGAAGGCGGAGTACTTCTCCGAGGCCAATTTAGCAAACTAAACGCGAGCGGCTTTTAGAGAGAAGACAGGCTATCCGGCTATTGACCATACACTCGAGTCGAAAAAGGGGCGGTAGAAAAAGACTTTGCAACGACCAAGAAGAAAACACAATTACTATAAAACGGCTCATATAAATTTTAAGAGCCCCCAGTTAACATGGGTAAAGGGAGTTTCTTTTGAAAAACAACGTATGGGAGCACGGTCGAACCGAACACAAATGTAAAATTTAAAATTCTGAGCATGAAAGCGACTTAGCTGGTTAATGTGCTCGGTGTCGATGGGCGGCCCGGGCTTACAGCAGGATAAGGTCCCAGCCCCCAAGCCGGTCCCGAGGTGGCGGAGCGAAGAGCTCGGCACTCCGAAGTGGCGACATAGCACGGCCAATGCAGGCCGGCAGTGTGACACCGAAGTCCTCGACGTGGGTTAATGAAATGATGACGAAGCCCCCGGTCCAGCCGAGGTGACGTGGTATGTTGGTACGCTGAGGTGACAGCGATGCCCGACCCGGATCATTTACCTGTGCACGGAAAATAGTGCAAGCCGGAGATAATAGTAATAATAATAAATTAAAAAAATTGTTGCATAATAAATAATTTATGCAAAGTGAATAATTAAAGGAATATGGCCCGTGCGCCGAACGCTCGACGAGGTAGAACCCTCTCGATGATGCCGAAGTCCCCGAGGCAACCGAACATGTCGGTATAGCAATTTGACCAACAAGGTGATCATGCGAGCCGATTTATGTCGATTGGGACGACGACGTCGTCTTGCCGAAGTGACCACGTGACGCAGTCGAAGTCGATTACCTACACACATAAAATAGTATGATCCAAAAAATAATAATATAAATATATATAAAATCCTTGCGTAATTGCTTTGCGCAAAAGTAATTTATTTAAAGAGATGTGTCCTGGCACCGAAGCCAATGTCGATGCAGGGCGTCGGCGTGACGCAGTGAAGGCGTGACAAAGCCTGAATTTGCAGTGCGGTCCGGGCTCTAGATGCGGCGTTCACCGAACTGCGGACGGGAAACTGACCGTACCATCGCGCAACCATTGTTAATACGGCCATCATTTGACAGACCTGTGTATAGATGATGGAACAAACCAGAGTAATAATTTCTCAGAAAAATAAACCCAAGCAAGAAAAAATTACTAGGATTAATAGCACCTGGTTTATCTATTGTAGCAATCTGAAAAAAGGTTACTCCCAAAACTGAGACTTGATCAGCACACCCATTGCCTGATAAGCGATGAAGCGGCGGCATGGCGATGCTGGCAAAGGTTGGCTTGCCGAGGCAAAGCCCCCGGTTCAGCTAATGTGACAAAGCTGGTCGGCGGATGACGCCGAAGTCTCCGGAGTAGGTTGATGAAGAGATGGTGAAGCCCCCGGTCTAGCCGAGGTGACAGAGCGGGTCGGTAAGGAGACGTTGCAGCTGCCATGTCAGCCGAGGTGTTGAAGCAGTTCAGCGTGATGGACATCGGCTTGAAGAAGCAATAGTGCGGTCATTCCGCCGCTGGTCATAACTTGTGACGCGGTCAAGGCCGGATTGTGAAGTGACCGAACGGCGATGCCGGTGTGCCCGTTCCGTGGGGCGCCGTTGTTGGTGATGATTTATCCTTCACGATGCCGAGCTCTTTTTCGCCTCACCGAGATGATGATCCGAAGAAGATGCGCTCGGCTCAACAAAGTGACGACGTGTCTAGTGCAGGTCGGCAGCCGTGGAGCAATGTTACCGGACTTGTTTGACACCAGCGTGATGGTGAAGAGTATCTCAGAAAAGGCTTAAAAATTCATGGGCACGTGTTAAGAAAAATGCACAATACCCTAGAAGAAAATTCCTTTAAAAAGTATGTCTAAGATCATGTTCATAAAGAAACATGAATTCGGGTCAGATCCGTATTCGCGCAGAAAACAATCAGAAAATTGGTCCACTCATCGGAAGGTTCCCGGAGTTTGAACCGTCGGATCGAGCTGAAATTTTGAGGGGTGGTAGATATGGGAATTCCGCAGTAGATGAACGGTTGGATCTTCCAAAGGACCTCCGAGCTTGGCTCTGGAGACCACGCCCTAAACTCGTCCAGATTCCCGTCCAGATTTGACACGGCTCTGGTATATCGTAGATTTCCAGAGATTCCTCCATCGAAACTCGACGAAATTTTGCTTGGTTGTTGTAAACTTAATTCCGCACAATTCGACCAAAGCAATCGTTAAAACGACACTCGAGGAGGCGGTGGTGGTGGATACAAGTTTGCTGTCCAGGAAAATAGCACACTCGCTCAAGGGCAATGTTGACGTTGAGCCCCCGGGCTCCATGAATGGTTCCTCCATGATCTTGAGAGAGATCGGAGTTGATGTTCATGTAGGTCATCGTCCGAAGATAACGATCTGACGCGGAGTGCAGTCCTCGGTCGAGCCAAGGTGACCAGTCGAGCCGGTGACGAAGATGTTGACGTCGCAGTTAATCTGCAGACGAGCCATCGATCCTTCGTTGATCTCACAGCGGAACTCTCAATGAAAGCACCATTGTCGGTGTCAAAATCGGCAGATCTCGGGTAGGGGGTCCCGAGCTGTGTGTCATGGATCGACGGGTAACAGGAGACAGGGGATACGATGTTTACCCAGGTTTGGGCCCTCTTAATGAAGGTAATACCCTACTTCCTGCTTGATTGATCTTGATGAATACAGAGATTACAAGAGTTGATCTACCCCGAGATCATATGTTGTGGTCTAAACCCTAGGGGTATGATGATTAATGTCATAATGATCTATCGACTAGCCTGCCCTTGGCTTATATAATGCACCAGATGCCTAGGATAACAAGAGTCCTAGCCGAATACGTTGGAGAGGAGTCCTTGTCTTGATCACCAACTCTTGTGGAATACTCCTTGTATGCGGCATGGGCTGCCCGAAGTGGCCCATGAGTGAACCCCCTTGGGGAGTACCCGATCCACCTGGTCGGGAGACAATGTCGGGAGTACCCCCTTGTCCAGGACACCGTCACCCTTACACTAAAGATCATACATATTTCGAGGCAATTTTTATTGCCTTATACACCGATGAAAACTTACTTGAAGGATCTTATTCGATCCATAGGTAGGGGTATGGCAGACTCTCTTGAGATTGGGTTTAAGGATTTTGGATGCACAAGTAGCATCTCTACTTAGTGTGGATTTTGGCTAGCAAAGATATTGAGCAAGCACCACATGTTGGAGGATCTATGACAATATAACTTCTATGTGAATATGAACAAACATAAATCATTACCGTTGTCTTCCTTGTCCAACGCCAACAATTTGGCATAAAATATTTAATGAGGCCTCACAATCATAAAAGATGTCCAAGATAATTTATTTGCATGTAAATCTTCTCTTCCCTTATTAATTCTTTCATGAATTGCATCATTGACCAATGCTATGTTTGTCAACTTTCAATAAATTTTACCAATTATACTTTTCCTTATGTAATGTCATTACTTCCCATAAGATTAGTGATGTCTACTACGCAACTTTATTTTGGTAGACACGTGTTGGGCCTCCAAGCACAGAGTTTTGTAGGACAGTAGCAATTTTCCCTCAAGTGGATGACCTAAGGTTTATCAATCCGTGGGAGGCGTAGGATGAAGATGGTCTCTCTCAAACAACCCTGCAACCAAATAATAAAAAGTCTCTTGTGTCTCCAACACACCAAATACAATGGTAATTTGTATAGGTGCACTAGTTCGGCGAAGAGATGGTGATACAAGTGTAATATGGATAATAGATATTGATTTTTGTAATAGGAACAACAAAAAAGGTAGCAATTGATAAAACGGAGCACAAATGGTGTTGCAATGCTTGAAAATGAGGCCTAGGGTCCGTACTTTCGCTAGTGCAATCACTCAACAATGCTAATATAATTGGATCGTATAACCATCCCTCAACGTGCGATGAAGAATCACTCCAAAGTTCCTATCTAGCGGAGAACATAAGAAGAAATTGTTTGTAGGGTACGAAACCACCTCGAAGCTATTCTTTCCGATCGATCTATCCAAGAGTTCGTACTAAAATAACACCAAATAATTTCAGATTCATAATAATCAATCCAACACAAAGAACCTCAAAGAGTGCCCCAAGATTTCTAACGGAGAAACAAAGACAAAAACGTGCATCAACCCCTATGCGTAGATTACCCCAATGTCACCTCAGGAATCCGCGAGTTGACTGCCAAAACACATATCAAGTGAATCAATATGATACCCCATTGTCACCACGAGTATTGACATGCAATACATATATCAAGTGCTCTCAAATCCATAAAAATTATTCAGTCCGATAAAACGAAATCTCAAAGGGAAAACTCAATTCATCACAATAAGATAGAGAGGTGAAAACACCATATGATCCGACTGTATTAACAAAGCCTGCGATACATCAAGATCGTGACATCTCAAAAACACGAGAGAGAGATATTAAACAGATAGCTACTGGTACAAACCCTCAGCCCTGAGGGTGGACTACTCCCTCCTCATCGTGGTGGCCGCCGGGATGACGAAGATGGCCACCGGTGATGATTCCCCCCTCCGGTGGAGTGCCGGAACATGGTCTAGATTGGTTTTCGGTGGCTACAGAGGCCTGTGGCGGTCGAATTTCTGATCTAGGTTAAAACCCGAGGGTTTTTGGAATATTTTGGAATTTATAGGGTAAAGAGGGGGTGCGGGAGGCCACCGAGGTGGGCACAACCCACCTGGGCGCGCCCTGGTGGGTTGTGCCCCCCTCGGGGCAACCCCAAGTGCTTCTTTGGCCCACTAGATGTCTTCTAGTCCATAAAAAATCCACAAAAAGTTGCGCGGTGTTTGGACTCCGTTTGATATTGATTTCATGTGATGTAAAAAACAAGCAAAAAACAGCAACTGGCACTGGGCACTGGTGAGGGAGTCCTGGACTAAGGGGTCCTCGGGCGTCCGGCCTGTTAGCCATGGGCCGGACTGATGGGCTGTAAAGATACAAAGACCGAAGACTCTACCCGTGTCCGGATGGGACTCTCCTTGGCATGGAAGGCAAGCTTGGCGATCAAATGTGTAGATTCCTTTCTTTGTAACCGACCTTGTGTAACCCTAGATCCTCCCGGTGTCTATATAAACCGAGGAGTTAGTCCGGAGGAAGATATACTCATGACCTTAGTCATACAGGCTAGACTTCTAGGATTTAGCCATTACGATCTCGTGGTAGATCAACTCTTGTAATACTCATATTCATCAAGATCAATCAAGCAGGAAGTAGGGTATTACCTCCATAGAGAGGGCCCAAACCTGGGTAAACATTGTGTCCCTTGTCTCATGTTACCATCGACCTTAGACGCACAGTTCGGGACCCCCTACCCGAGATCCGCCGGTTTTGACACCGACATTGGTGCTTTCATTGAGGGTTCCACTGTGCCGTCCCCAAAAGGTTTGATGGCCCCTTCAATCTTCAACGACGATGCTGTCCAAGGAGAAACCTTCCTCCCCGGACAGATCTTCGTGTTCGGCGGCTTCGCACTATGGGCCAACTCGCTTGGGCATCTGGAGCAGATCGATAGCTACACGCCTGGCCATCAGGTCAGATTCGGAAGCCTGAACTACATCGCAGACATCCGTTGAGACTTGATCTTCGACGGATTTGAGACCTCGGCGACCGCTCCTTGTCGCCCCGATGAACATGACTTAAATCTGTCATCGGACCGCATCCAGGAGATAGCTTCCGTAACTGCTCTGCCTTTAGATTCGGAGCAGACCGTGCCATCCGAAGACAGGAAGCTGAACCCCGCAACGGAGGTTACAGATTCCGCGGCGTTGGAGCCGCACATAGACTTAACCTCACATGATATTAGTGTCACCAGAACTCCGGATTCGTCTCCGGCTATAAGTTCTGAACCATGTGAGTCCGCGGACGCCGAACTTGATCGATTATTGATCTTCGAATTCTGCGCCGCAGACATCTTCCAGCACCCGCCCTTGGGGATGTGCTAAACTCATTAAAGAACCTGTCTTTGGCGGGGGACTCATAGCTGAACTATGTTCGGTTCGAACTAGGGGCTGAGGATGGAGAATTTTGCTCCCCATCTGCCACCCACTTCATAGCCACTATCGAGGACTTAACCGACATGCTTAATTACGGCTCCGAAGACATGGACGGTATGGACGACGATGCCGATGAGGAGCAAGGCCAAAACCCGCCATTTACTGGACGCTGGACAGCCACTTCTTCGTACGATGTGTACATAGTGGATACACCTAAAGAAAGTAACAACAATGACAAAGAAGATACAGTTGAGGATAAACATCCTGGGACAGTGTCCAAACGCCGGCGTCCCCGACGCCGCTCTAAATCACGTCGTTCAAGAGATAGCAATGCTGGCACCGGAGAAAATAATACTCCGGAACATGCCGACAACAATGAAGACCCTGTTGAGGTAACATCCGACAGGAGGAACAAGAAAACGGGCAAGTTAGACCTGATGAACAGGCCATGCTTAATGAATCGGAGGACGGTAGTTATCGTCTACCCTCCGAGGATGAGGAGAGCCTCGGCAACGAGGACTTTATCATGCCTGAGGAACCTCTCGAGCAGGAACGCTTCAAGCGCCAGCTAATCGTCGCTGCAAGGAGCCTGAAAAAGAAGCAGCAGCAGCTTCAAGCTGACCAAGAGGTGCTCGTCGAAAGGTGGAATGATGTCATGGCAGCCGAGGAATACGGCCTCAGACGCCCAGCCAAGAGTTACCCGAAGCGCAGATTGCTACCTCAGTTCCATGAGCAGGCGCCGGAGCCCATACCTCCCTCGCGTAATGTGGCCGATCGACCACTACGCGGTCTGGAAAGTAAGGCGGACCGACCACCACGCGGTCGGGATAAAGTGGCAACTCGAGCCGAACAGCAGCCCGCCCCACCGCCACGCAAAAATAGAGACAAAACAGCTAGGGGTCATACATATGACCTTCGGCAGGACCTGGACGGTAGAGTAGGATATACCAGATCGATCTACGGATCGCGAGGACGTTCCTCGACACGTGATGATGGCTACCTATTCGGGCGTGACAAACCTAGCCACGCCCGGGCCGATAACCGCAGACGGACTCCATCGGAGCTACGTCGCGATGCAGCCAGATATAGAGGCGCCACACACCCTCCTTGCTTCACTGATGAAGTAATGGATCATGAATTCCCTGAAGGGTTCAAACCCGTGAATATTTAACATACGACGGGACAACTGATCCCGCGGTATGGATCGAGGACTTTATCCTCCACATCCACATGGCCCGCGGAGATGACCTCCACGCTATCAAATACCTCCCACTAAAGCTTAAAGGACCAGCTCGACACTGGTTAAACAGCCTGCCTGAAAATTCTATCGGTAGCTGGGAGGACTTGGAAGAAGCCTTCCTCGACAACTTCCAAGGTACATATGTCCGGCCACCAGACGCCGATGACTTAAGCCACATAGTTCAATAGCCTGGAGAGTCAGCTAGGAAATTCTGGACTAGGTTGCTAACTAAAAAGAACCAAATCGTTGACTGTCCGGATGCCGAAGCCCTAGCGGCCTTTAAACATAGCATCCGCGACGAATGGCTCGCCCGCCACCTCGGCCAAGAAAAGCCAAAATCTATGGCAGCCCTCACGGCACTCATGACCCGCTTTTGCGCGGGTGAAGATAGTTGGCTGGCTCGTAGTTAAAACACAGCCAGCGAGGCAGGCCCCTCCGAGGTCAAAAACAGCAACGGCAAGCTCCGACGTAACAGACACAAACGCCGAAGCAATGGTGATAATACCGATGACACTATAGTCAATGCCGGATTCAGCGGCTCCAAGTCTGGCCAGCGGAAGAAACCATACAAAAGAAACAATCAGGGACAATCCAGCTTGGACCGCATACTCGATCGTTCGTGCTAGATTCACGGCACCCCAGACAAACTAGCCAATCATACCAACAGAGATTGTTGGGTTTTTAAACAAGCCGGCAAATTAAACGCCGAGAACAAGGAAAAGGGATCGCAAAGCAAGGACGATGATTAGGAGCCCCGGCAACCGGACACAGGGGGACAGAAGAAGTTTCCCCCTCAAATCAAAACAGTGAACATGATATATGCCACACACATCCCCAAAAGGGAGTGCAAGCGCGCACTCAAGGACGTCTACGCGATAGAGCCAGTCGCCCCAAAATTCAACCCATGCTCGTCATTCCCGATCACCTTTGATCGTCGGGATCATCCGACTAGTATCCGTGACGGCGTTTCAGCTACGCTGGTCCTCGACCCAATCATTGATGGATTTCACCTGACACGAGTCCTCATGGACGGTGGTAGCAGCCTCAATCTGCTCTATCAAGACACAGTGTGCAAAATGGGCATTAATCCATCGCGGATCAAGCCAACAAAGACTACCTTCAAAGGAGTCATACCAGGTGTAGAGGCCCGCTGTACGGGCTTAATCACACTAGAGGTTGTCTTCGGATCCCCGGACAATTTCCGAAGCGAAGAGTTAATCTTCAACATCGTCCCATTTCGCAGCGGCTATCACGCACTGCTCGGACGAACCGCATTTGCTCGGTTCAACGCGGTGCCACACTATGCTTATCTAAAGCTCAAGATGCCCGGTCCACGCGGCGTCATAACGGTCAACGGAAACACAGAACGCTCCCTCCGTGCAGAAGAGCACACCGCTGCCCTAGCAACAGAAGTACAGAGGGGCCTTCTCAAGCAGAACCTTAGTTCGGCCACCGAGCCCCCGGACACCGTTAAGAGGGTCCGGACTATTCTGCAGCAGGACAGCTCGGCTCGTCAGGAGCTCGACTAGCAGTTTGGCCTCTGTCTCAGTCCTGATCAAGTGGTGGCATTCGCACTGCGCGTACATAACTACACACTCAAAATTCCATGGGCATGGACAGAGGCATAGCTAGCTTGTGATCCACAGTACGGCTCAACCGACCCCAGATACACACATACTTTCACTTTTTCTCTTTTTCCTTCTCAGGTTTCAATCCTGCAGGCCCTGTACGATGGCCTGATCATCGGTCCCCTTGAAGGAAAAACACACCAAGATGGCGAGAAACACAGACGTATGGGGGAATTTCTAGATGGTTGCGTTAACGATCACTCTACCTGTTTTTCAGGACCCACGCGCAGCTCTCCCTTGGTTTTGGCATGTTAAATAGCCAGGCGCTTATCGCACCATTTGTACCACTACGCTTTGACGTATTAATAATGAAAACAATTTGTGGCCCAAAGTTTTAGGGCCCCAGACATTCCTTTTGCTCCTTTTTCCTTTTTTCCCTTTGATAACCTTATCAGGTAGCACTAGTACACTTAGTACGTTTCATATTCGCCAGGGGCTTCATAGCACCCCGCATTACGGCAACAAAAGTCCAAACACTTTTTATAGTATAGTTCGGCACCCCGAATTTAGCATTATATGCACTGGCTCCGAATAATGTCTTTGGTCAATAGTTCGGTTGCCCAGCTCCTGTGCTTGCTACCTTACGTTCCGCTATATCGGCTAAGGTAGTAAAGGGAGAACTACTACGATTGTGCCTTGGTTTATCCAAAGGAGCACCTCAGTAGAGAAAGCCGAAAATTGACTGTCATGATGCGGCGAGAGCCGGTCACCTGTTCGGAGGTTGCAAATCGTTGGAGATTTTTTCCGCATTACGCGAAGGATTGGTACTTCCCGATTAGGCGCTTACAGCACTCTAGTTCGGATACTAGGGGCTGCGCCAACATATTTATTGTCAAACTCCTATGGCTGAGTGAGGGTGTTAAAGCCGCATAATCTGATTGCCTGGTTCGTTGCGCTAAACAACTCCTTCAAGGACCATATAACTGGATCAAGAGTGTTTAGATTCCATCCCGAACACCTCCATACTACCTACGTGGGGGCAGAAGCCGACGACTGGCCAACTCTCAGATTTCATACAACACGGCCGCGTAGGAGGTAAATTTTTTGAAACACAACAAACATTATATTACATAACCACTTTGTTTTATCATACAAGGTAGAGACGAATACATTCATTCAAAGATAATGTCTTGCGAACACTGCATAGCTACAATGCGAGACCCCTCCAGGACGTATCCAAAGTACCGCTCGGGTGTGCGGTACTCCTTGCCCTCGGTCACAAGCTTGATGGCGTCCATCTTCGCCCACCAGACCTTAACTCGTGCGAAGGCCATCCGCGCACCCTTGATGCAGACTGATCGCTTGACGACGTCCAGCCGCGGACATGCATTTACAAGCCGCTTCACGAGGCTGAAGTAGCTGCTGGGTATAGCCTCGGCCGACCAGAGCTGGATTATTAAATCCTTCACGGCTAGTTCGGCCACCCTGTGCAGTTCGACCAGCTGTTTTAGCTAATCACTAAAGGGCACCGGATGTTCTGGCGCAAGATATTGCGACCAGAACAACTTCTCCGTGGAGCTCCCCTCTTCGGCTCGGAAGAACTCCGCAGCGTCGGACACACTGCGTGGCAGATCAGCAAAAGCCCCTGGAGAACTCCGAATCTGAGTTAGTAAATGATACTTCCTCTCCACATACTTGCTTTGCATGCTAAAAGCCTTACCCGCCGCGATCTTCCTGGCCTCCTGGATCTCCTGGAAGGCACCCTGGGCCTCATTCTGGGCCATTTCTGCGCTTTGACGAGCCTTGGCGAGTTCGGTCTCTTGAGCCGACGCATCGCGCTCCAAGTTCTCACACTTCTTCACCGCGTCCTAGAGCTCTTGTTGGACCTCATTGACCTAGGCCTTGAGCTTCTTACGGGCGGCCTGCTCCTTGACAGCCTTCCCCTCGGCTTCGGCCAGGGCCTTTTTTAGGGCCTCGACCTCGGTCGTTGCTCCTACACACATAATAACACTCTGGTCAATACATACCATGTATTCTTTCGGAATACATAGCAAGTCGTTACATACCTTGCTTTTCTTGGAGCTGCCTCCTCACCTCGCCGAGCTCCTCCTCGTCCCGCTCTAGTCTCTGCTTCAGTCCGGGGACTTCGGCAGTATGTGAGGCCGCGGCCAACAGTGACACCTTCTTATTCACACAAGACAAATTCAGTTTGTTTCCTGCAATAAAGGATTGATCCTCTGCCCGGCCTTTCTATCCGAACACCGGACAGTGTTTTAGGGGCTACTGTCTACATTGGGATTTTCTCTTTTCGCGTCACTTACCTCAAAACCCGTCAGCAGGCTGCTGCAGGCTTCGGTTAGTCCGTTCTTGGCGGACTGAACCCTCTCAATCACCGTACCCATAAGGATACAGTGTTCATCCACAATGGAAGCGCCTCGCAGCACTTCCAGAAGATTATCCGGTGCCCCTGGTTGGACAGGGGTCACAGGCGGAATAGGCATACCCCCTTCTTTCGAAGGAGGTCGCACACCAGATTCCGGAGCCGCATCGGTCTCCGGAATCATGTTCGGCCGAGGGCCGAACTGAGTACGGCCCTCATCACCAGTCTCCATGGGGATTGGCTCCCCCTGGTGTCCAAAGACGGAGGTTTCGCCTTCTGGCGCCTCCTGAACCTCTCCTTGGCCTGGGAAAGTCCTTCGGGACAGCACCTCAGCGTCGCCCTTGGCCTCGAGGGAGTGAGCGGTCGGCGGTGACGCGCTGGCCATCGCCTTTGAATCCAACGAACCTCCTGACGAGGATCGCCGGGAGCTGTTGTGGACCGGACTGTAATAGCATAATTAGCCATGTCAATACAATGCAGAGGAGAGGCTGGATATATGGACACGTACGAGTCTTAGCACTTACGATGCAGCCCGGGGCTTAGTGCGGGGGCGTCGCTCCGGACTGCTGTTGACATCCCACGCGGAGTTATCCGCGAGGGAGCCCTTCCCCTTCTTGGACGTCTCCGCCTCCAGATTCGTGGAGGCCGCCCTCTTGCTCTTTCCCCCGTCAGGGGGAGGGATCTCCTCCTCCCCCTCCTTGTCGTTGTCGTCCTCGACGGCGGAGGAATGGGTCTCTTCGTCTTTGGACGTCACGTCCGAAGCACCCTTGCGACGGGGGCCGCCCTTGGCCTTCTTCTCTGGCGGCTGATAGGGCGCCGGAACCAGCATCTTCGCCAGGAGCGGGATGACTGGCTCTTCGGGCAGCGGAGCCGAACCCTGGATCCGCTCCGCTCTCTCCGTCCACACCTCAAAAAATACAGCAAAGATTAGGCATCCTCCTTGAACAGACAAGTAGAAGGTACGCCTTGAGAAGAGGAGAACTTACCGCATTGGCGGGATGGGTGTGATCGTGCCCACGGTCCGAATCTATGACCGGCGGCTTCTCGTTGCCCTTGAAGAGCAACTTCCAGGCATCTTCGTGAGTAGTTCCGAAGAGCCCCCAGGGTCTGGTGCTTCTCCAGATCGAATTCCCATAAAGGGAAGCTTCGGCTTTGGCAGGGGAGAATCCGGCGAACCAGCATCACCTGGATCACGTCGATGAGCTTGATGTTTTTGTCCACCATACTCTGAATGCACATTTGCAGCGTAATCAGCTCGTCTGACGCAGACTAGTTGGGGCCCTTCTCCGTCCGGGAGGTGAGACGCATTGGAGCTCCGGCCTTGAATTCGGGAGCCGCCACCCAAGTGGCTCCGCGTGGCTTTGTGATGTAGAACCACTGCTTCCGCCACTCCTTGACAATCTCCACAAAAGTGCCCGTGGGCCATGTGACGTCGGGCATCTTGCTCACCATGGTGCCTCCGCACTCCGCGTGCTGACCATCCACCACCTTCGGCTTCACGTTGAAGGTCTTGAGCCATAGGCCGAAGTGGGGCTGGATGCGGAGGAAGGCCTCGCACACGACAATGAATGCCGAGATGTTGAGGAAGGAGTTCGGGGCCAGATCGGGGAAATCTAGCCCGTAATAGTACATCAGTCCGTGAACGAAAGGGTGAAGTGGAAACCCCAATCCGCAGACGAAGTGAGGGAGGAAAACTACCCTCTTAGTAGACTTAGGGGTGGGGATGACTTGCCCCTTGGTTGGCAAACGATGGGCGATTCCCTTCGCCAGATACCCAGCCGCCCGAAGGTGGGTGATGTCCTTCTCCTTGACGGAGGAGACCATCCACTTGCCTTGACCTCTGGATCCGGACATGGTTGAGTGCTTCCCTGAGGCAGAGAAAATGAGAACTTGGGCGCTAGAGCTCAAGAATGGAAGGGTAGAGAGAGAGAGAAGGCGTGGGTGGAGAAAGGGAATCCCTATCTCTTTATAAAGGCAGTGAATATCGAACGCCTCCCCACTCGCCTTAAAAATCGCATGTTCCCAAGGGCTGCGTAAACGGCACGGTTGGATTACCCACGCCCGTATTGATGAGAATCCCGCAATAAGGGGACACGATCTCTGCTTCGACAGGACGTGCCAATAGCAACCGCGTCTCGAAACATGGAGTGGCAACCGAAAAACGGTTTGAAATTATGACCGGGCAGACGTGATGTCATGTTGCAAAAAGTTGTCAGCGGATTGGACTCATGGAGTATTATACTCTCTGCGGTTGTGTGTGGTATGTGTGTTATAGGTCCGAACACGATCATTACGTCCGAAGACTATCTTGGAGTTCAGAAGGAGGAACCCGCCTTGCAATGCTGAAGACAGATCTATGCGTCGGATACCTTGTCATTGAAGCCAGGTTCAGGGGCTACTGAGGGAGTCCTGGACTAAGGGGTCCTCGAGCGTCCGGCCTGTTAGCCGTGGGCCGGACTGATGGGCTGTAAAGATACAAAGACCGAAGACTCTACCCCTGTCCGGATGGGACTCTCCTTGGCATCGAAGGCAAGCTTGGCGATCAAATGTGTAGATTCCTTTCTTTGTAACCGACCTTGTGTAACCCTAGATCCTCCCGGTGTCTATATAAACCAAGGATTTAGTCCGGAGGAAGATATACTCATTACCTTAGTCATACAGGCTAGACTTCTAGGGTTTAGCCATTACGATCTCGTGGTAGATCAACTCTTGTAATACTCATATTCATCAAGATCAATCAAGCAGGAAGTAGGGTATTACCTCCATAGAGAGGGCCCGAACCTGGGTAAACATTGTGTCCCTTGTCTCCTGTTACCATCGACCTTAGACTCACAGTTCGGGACCCCCTACGTGAGATCCGCCGGTTTTGACACCGACAACTGGGTCAATAGGTTAGTCCCAAAAAATGATATAAAGTTGATATAAAATGATTGTAAAACATCCAAGAATGATAATATAACAACATGAAAACTTCATAAATTATAGATACGTTGGAGACGTATCAGCATCCCCAAGCTTAATTCCTACTCGTCCTCGAGCAGGTAAATGATAAAAGAAATAATTTATGAAATGTGAATGCTAGCAAAGTGCATAAGTTTGATCAATGACAATTTCAATCACTCTTCTTAGCATCATAACATGAATTCTTTCTTATAAAACCTCTCATGTTAAAGTAGCAACCAATTCACATGTTAAGGTTCAAACAATGAATTCTCTTGAAACTCAACAACCTAGGTTCTCAGTCTCCAAGCAATTGCAATTCAACTTATTCAACAGACTAAGTTACTCAACCATTATATAGTCTTCTATGATTGCTAACACTCACCGCATACACATGAGCAAAACGTTTCAACCGGACACATAGAAAGATAGGGGCTTGTAATTTCGCCTCCCAACGTATTCACCTCAAGGGTGATGTCAACAATAATAACTCATGCTACCCATATCCAACTGGATATATGTGCCTAGATCTTTCCTCACCAATGCTTGCCAAAGGAGAAAAATAAAAAGGAATAGAGAGAAAAACTTTGACTCTTACATAAAAGTAAATACATAAACGTAAAAGATAGGCCCTTCACAGAGGAAAGCAGAGGTTGCCATGCGCTTATTTGTTTGTATGCTCAACCCCTTAGTGCAAAAGAACATCACGTTACATTGCCCCTTATGATAGGAACCTTTATTATGCAGTCTGTCGCTTTTATTCCTTGCCATCACAACTTCGTACAACACTCAATTTTCTTTTACACTAAATGACCTAACACTTTTAGAAGCATTTTTTATTGCCTTATTGCACCGATGGCAACTTACTTGAAGGATCTTGCTCAATCCTTTGGTAGGTATGGTGGAGTCTTGAAGATAAGATTTGGGTTTAAGGGTTTTTGGATGCACAAGTAGTATCTCTACTTGGTGCGGAATTTTTGGCTAGCAAAGATGGGGGGCAAGCACCACATGTTGAAGGATATATGACAATATAACTTCTATGTGAATATGAACAAACATAAACCATTACATTATCTTCCTTGTCCAACGTCAACAATTTTGGCATATAATATTTTGATAGGGGCTCACAATCACAAAAGATTCCCAAGATAGTGTATTTGCATGTGAAAGCTCTCTTCCTTATAGTAATTATTCAGGAATTGCTTGTATGACCAATATTGTGATTGTCAAGCTTCAAAAGATTTCAATTTCTAAACCCAATGTGAAGCTACCACTAGGCATGATATGGAAAATATAATTTCAACTTCATGATATTCAATTCATTCAACAAATTACTCACAGGATATAAGTGAAGCACAAGAGTAAATGACAGGCTACTCCAAAACGATATAGGTGAAGAGCATGTGAGTAGTTAAGTAAATGGGTAGCTAATTGAGGACTCTCTCTTATTAAAAACTTTCAGATCTAAGAATTTTAGTAAAACAGCAAGCAAAACAAAATAAAATGACATTCCAACAATAGCACACATCATGTGAAGAAGCGAAAACTTAGGATCAACCGATACTAACTGATAATTGTTGGTGAAGAAAGGTGGGATGCCTACCGGGGCATCCCCAAGCTTAGAAGCTTGAGACTTCTTGAAATATTATCTTGGGATGCATTGGGCATACCCAAGCTTGAGCTTTTGTGTCTCCTTAATTCCTTTTACGTCACGGTTTCCCTAAATCTGAAAAACTTCATTCACACAAAACTCAACAAGAACTCGTGAGATAAGTTAGTATAAACCAATGCAAAAACTTTATCATTCTCTACTGTAACAAATCACTAAAATTATTATACAACATTGCATACTAAATGCCCCTGCATATTTAATACTCCTATCCTCAAATAGAATCATTAAACAAGCAAACATATGCAAATAATGCAAACATAACAGCAATCTGCCACAACAGTACAGTCTGTAAAGAATGCAAGAGTATCAATACTTCTCTAACTCCAAAAATTATGAAAATTTACCACAGTGTAGAAAATTTATCAGAGCTTATTGTGCAAAAAGTTTCAAAATTTTATCACATTCTGACTTTCGAGGGAATTGTTGCAACAGCGATAAACTTTCTGATTTGAAACACATCAACATGTAGACTTGCAAAATAAGCATGGCAAAGGCTATCCTTGGCATTTTTATTGACAAGAAAGATGCAAAATAATATTGTAAATAACAGCAAGCAAATCCTAACAAAATAAAATGACACTCCAAGTAAAACTCATATCATGTGACGAATGAAAATGTAGCTCCATGTGAGGTTTCCGATAATGTTGGAGACGAAAGAGAGGATGCCTTCCGGGGCATCCCCAAGCTTAGTTGATTGGATCTTCCTTGAATATTAACTTGGGGTGCCTTGGGCATACCCAAGTTTAGGGTCTTGTAACTCCTTATTCTCCTCATATCGATGTCACACCCAAAACTTGAAAACTTCAATCACACAAAACTTAACGGAACTTCGTGAGATAGGTTAGTACGATAAAGAGCAAACCATTTCACTTTGGTACTGTCTAAGAAAAGATTCATTTTTTTCACACAATGCTTACTGTAGTATATCATTTCCACAATTTATACTGAGTAATATAAGCCATAGAAACTAGAAAACAAGCAAACTATGCATTGAAAACAGAATCTGTCAAAAACAAAACAGTCTGTAATGATCTGGATAACTACCATACTTCTACTACTACAAAAATTCTGAAAAATTAGGACAACTTAGACAATTTGTATATCTATCACCTGTAAAACTTCAGAATTTTTCCATGTTCTGGTAAAATATAAGTATTTCTGCACTGGCGCAAAAGTTTCTGTTTTTGCACAGATTCAAGTTAACTATCATCCACACTATCCCAAAAGCTTTACTTGGCACTTTATTGAAACAAAAGCAATAAAACATGATCACTACAGTAGCATAATCATGTGAACACATGAAAACAGTAGGTACAAGTGTTGGGTTATCTCCCAATAAGCTCTTTTCTTTTATGCCTTTTTGCTAGGCATGATGATTTCAATGGTGCTCACATAAAAGAAAAGAATTGAAACACAAAGAGAGTAACATGAATCACATGGCAAGAACATTTAAGCCTAACATACTTCCTATGCATAGGGATTTTGTGAGCAAACAATTTATGGGAACAAGAATCAACTAGCATAGGAAGGAAAAACAAGCATAACTTCAAGATTTTCAACACATAGAGGGGAAACTTGATATTTTTGCAATATGTAGAAGCATATGTTCCTCTCTCATAATAATTTTCAGTAGCATCATGAAGAAATTCAACAATATAACCATCACATAAAGCATTCCTTTCATTACACAAAAGCATAGAAAACTTATTACTCTCCAGACAAGCATATTTCTTCTCATCAATAGTAGTGGGAGCAAACTCACCAAAATAACTATCATGAGAGTGAAAATTAAAATCATGATGAAAAGTTTCATGGTTATCATTATTGTTTATAGCATACATGTCATCACCGTAATCGTCATAGATAGCAACTTTGTTATCATACTCAATTGAAGCCTCATCCAAAATGGTGGATTCATCACTAAATAAAGTCATGACCTCTTCATTATAACAAATAGGAGGCATGTAATCATTATAACAAATTTACACATCAAATCTTGGGGGACTAAAAATTATCATCTTCATCAAACATAGCATCCCCAAGCTTATGGCTTTGCATATCATTAGTGTCGGGGATATACCCCGCGGTATGACCCGACCAGAGTTATAACCCGGCAGGTGTTAAGTCAGATGATAACCCGGCAGGTGTTAAGTCAGATGATAACCCGGCAGGTATTAAGTCAGATGATAACCCGACAGGTGTTAAGTCAGATGATAACCCGGCAGGTGTTAAGTCAGATGATAACCCGACGGATGTTAAGTCATATGATAACCCGACAGGTGTTAAGTCAGATGATAACCCGACAGGTGTTAAGTCAGATGATAACCCGACAGGTGTTAAGTCAGATGATAACCCGGCAGGTGTTAAGTCAGATGATAACCCGGCAGGTGTTAAGTCAGATGATAACCCGGCAGGTGTTAAGTCAGATGATAACCCGGCAGGTGTTAAGTCAGATGATAACTCGGCATATGTTAAGTCAGATGATAACCCGGCAGGTGTTAAGTCAGATGATAACCCGGCAGGTGTTAAGTCAGATGATAACCCGGCAGATGTTAAGTCAGATCATAACCCCGCAGACAGTCATAACCTGACAGACAGTCATAATCCAGCAGACAGAGTCGCCTGGGGTTAACAAGCCCGAGACGTTAAGAAGCCCAAGATGTTAAGAAGCCCATGAAGAGAAGTCAAAATAGTTTAAGTCTTAATCCGAATTGGACTCTACATGTAACCCGCCCCTTCAACATATATAAGGAGGGGTAGGGCACCCTAAAGGGGGGGAGATAATCTTAAGGGTTAGACATAACTAGGAGAGTCGGTTTACGACGACTCCCTCGTGATGATAATGAGATCTAGCCACAAACAACATGTAGGGTTGTTACCGGATGATGTTTCCCAGGGCCCGAAGCTGTCTAAACCCTTGTCTTGTGTTGCGTTTCTCGATTCCGCTCAACCCCTCTCAAGCTACCACATAGATGCGTTGGTCTCACGACTAAGTCCTCACACTAGAACATCTGCCATCACAATTCCATGATAGTTGGCGCCCACCGTGGGGCTAGCGCACGGTGGTGTTGAGTTCTTGGAGGGATCTCTCCTAGGGATCGAGAGTTTGTAAATCATTCGGATGAAAAGTAACCGGTTTGGAAAGATTCTCGTCAAACTGCAAATTCATCAAAGGAGTTTTTCAACAATGGTATATATGAAAATTGAGATCAAGAGGAGTTAGGGTTACACCACTGTTTCTGGGACTTATTTGGTGGATTTTTTGAGTCGCCGAGATAAAAGGATCAAGCCAAGACTCGGAGATAGATTGGTCAAAATTTTATGACTTAAAAAAAATTCGACCACAGTTTGCATGTGCCTCCGAGCGGCCCTCGGATCATCCCGGCGTCATCATAGCTCGCCGTGTTACCGGCCCTCTGTCATTGAGGAGTTACCTGGCATAGCCCTCGTGTTGATCCGCCGCCATTTCAAGCAGTTTCAAGCAGCGGGAGAGGCGACGTCACCTCTCTGTCAAGTCACCACTGTTGACCTGCTGTGAATCTGATCGCCATCGAAGGATCAAATTGCCCGGTCCGCCTCTGCCGCGTTCTGACTCGGTCAACACCAATACATCAGACCGCATGCTCGGACTTAGAGAAGGGCACGGTGTGAGTCAGTCGATCCAGCCACGACCCAGAAGCGGACGTCTCCATGGACTCGTGATCCACTACTAACCCGCCGCCGGGTTGCCGCGCCAACGGGCCACCATAGCCTCCCCTTGTTCAACCCCGTTTTAACACGCCTGCAGCGCACCTGGCCTCACCCTTAAACCGCCATAGACGCCATGGCCCTGACCAGCGCGGTTCCGCCCCGACGGGTCACAGCATGCACCTCCGCTCGCAAGACCAGCCATGGCCGTTTCCTCTAAGCACCAGACTGACCGTGCTATGGTCCTAAGCCGCCTGCCGGCTCTGCAAAGTCGCCGGCCGCCGCTTCGTTGGCCTTGCCTCCGCGATCTCGACCGCCCGCACCCCGCGCCTCTGGGTTGCCTCGCGTCGGGCCGCCGGAGAGCCGCCCCGCGCGGATCACGTATTGAGCTGTCGACGACCACCGCCCACGAGCCGACATCTCTCCACTTTTGCCTTTTCCTCAAGGGTTGCTACCTGGATCTGGATCCGGCCGCAACCCAGAGACAGAGCCAGCCACAATCCTCCATCATCCACGATTTCGCTTCGAGGCATGCTGCTTCCGCCGTGGCTGGCCTTGAGTCACCGCCTGCAAGCTCTTCTATGCCGAGTCTCCGCTGCCTCGTCGACCTGCCAATGAGCCGCTGCGGAGAGCCACCTCAACCTCTACCACGAGTGGCCATGGCCTGGCCAACGAATCGCTTTCGCTGGCCTGCCGCCACATCGACCCACGGTGACCCCGGGCTGCCTCAAATCGCCACCATCGATGTGCCGGGCCAACCAGGCATCTCTCACAAGATACAAACCGCCCAAGACGCTGCTGATGTGGTGACCCGCCTTACCATGGGATTTGACTCGTCATGCCACAGTAACCTGCTGGCGCCCCTGCCGAGTCGCTGATACTCCGCCTCTATCATGATCCGGAGCTCTCGAGCCGGCGTGTGCTACTGCTAAATCGCCGCACCGGGTTAAGTCCGCCGGATTACAATGACTACGAGTCACTGCTTCATAACCATCTCGGTTGAGTCGCTTCGTTCAGGCTGACCCCGAGTCGCCGCAGACCCGCTGTGGGCTCGCCGAGCCTCTTCCACCTTTGCAACCCGTCATTTCCAAGGCGCAACCATAACCCGCCTTGCCGACACCTCGCCACGCCAAGTCACCTGTCACTGTTTCCGTGTGTGTTGACCTGCCATCTGCGCAATGCCGGCCTCACCTTGGGTCACCGCCGCCGCCCGGTCGGCCCTGAGTCACCTGCGGTCGTGACTCGACTCCGCCGGTTTACCTCTGCCTCGCTTCGGCCTCCGAGTTACCGCCTGTGGCTGCGCGTCGAGCCACCGCTCCAGCCACCAGTAGGCCCCCATCCTTCACGCCCGGATCGTCTCCGGCACGAGCCGCCTGCACCTCACCGATTTTTGCCTCCGCGTCGAGTCACCTCTGAGCTGCCTGCCTCGGGTCGACCTCTCTTCGCCGGTGCTCCGCCATCGTCTCTGCGGCCAGCCTTAACCACCGCCGTTGTGCCGCCCTGGACTCCTCCGCCATACCAGGCCCTCACGCGCCATCGTGATGCGCCTTCACCTGCCGCTTGATGTTTCCAAGGCGCCTGCCTCAACTCGCCGCTTCGCCGGCGTATCTTCATTGTATGACCACAAGTCACCATCGCCTGAGTCGTCGGTGTGTCGGCCTCCTATTGCTTATGTTTCAAGTCGCCACATCGCCGGTGTGTTCCCGCCCTGGCCTCGCCTTGAGCTACCACCGCCGTGTTTTGAGCCGGCCGCTGTATTGGAAAAGTGGGAGATGACCGTGGAAAGAAAAGTCAAAAGGCCTTAATGCCTGACCATAAAAAAATTGATCGGCTGCCAGGGCTACAAGTTCAAGTGCTGCAACTGGATTGTCATCATATAAAAGAACGTGAGCTACGGTGCTAGGGCCACATCAGACATTTGACATGTTTTTATGCCTAGTATCCACGTTCATCCGACAAAAAATCATCAGGTGCTATCTTTTCTATATATTTTATCAGCACATATTAAATTATGGGAGAACAATTACTCTGGTCTGTGGTATTTTTTCAGGACGATTATTCTTTACGAAGGTGTCGCAAAGGGGGATGTGCCAAACATTATTTTTTGCACTAGCACTTGTTCCGTGCCGTGATGCTCGATGGATACATACGTTCACCATGGTGATGATCAACTCCGCGGTGGATAATTTCTGGCCTAACATATCAGGTGAAATCCATCTAGTATATTTTTATTATATATTACTTTCTTTAAAAGAGCAATTACTCTGGCTTGCAAAGTTATCTAATGCAGGACCCTAAACCGCCATATTGGTGCAAATTTAAAGGTCGTCAGAAAATTTCCGGCTTAAAAAGAAGGATTCCGGTTTAAAATCCGGCTCAAGGGAAAGCTGTCTCCCACAAAGCTTTGAAGCTCTCAATATCCGGTTCAAGAATTTCTGGTTCAAAAGTATAATCTCTCGCAAGTTCGAGTTCTCAGGAAAAATGGAAGGGACCAAAGAGAGTCTGTTGCAAAAGCACAGCTTAAACATAGGTGCCCCTTGAGCACAGCTCACAATATCATTTGGGGGCTTGGTCATATTCGAACCATAGCTACACCTCTTGATAGGCATAAGGCCACCAGGGAAATACTTGGGGGCTTGGTCATATTCAAACCATAGCTACACCTCTTGATAGGCATAAGGCCACCAGGGAAATCACTTGGGGGCTTGGTCGTATTCGAACCATAGCTACACCTCTTGATAGGCATAAGGCCACCAGGGAAATCACTTGGGGGCTTGGTCGTATTCGAACCATAGCTACACCTCTTGATAGACATAAGGCCACCTGGGAAATCACTTGGGGGATTGGTCGTATTCGAACCATAGCTACACCTCTTGATAGGAATAAGGCCACCAGGGAAATCACTTGGGGGCTTTGGTCGTATTCGAAGCAAAGCTTAAACCCTCTTGATCAGTGCAATGCCACAATTATGATTATTTAAATCCTTCTTGCCTTTTTAGGTTTATAATGCTTTATGAGTATAATTTATCCCGTGTTTATTAACTCGGCCTGGCCTTTGACTATAAGTCACACGTAAGAGATAAACTAATATCCTGTGTTTTTTGATCTGGCCAAGTTGAATAAACCGGCTGATGACAATACGGCTTTCGACTATAAGTCGCCAGTATATATTTGGATTGCGCCATTGGAATCATGCGCTTATAAATCATTGGGTTATATTATTCACATCTTTAATAGCCAACATGGCTGGATTTTTATTATGGTTATCAATAACCAGTAATATGATTGAGGTTTTCAAAGTCGCTTTAGCGCAATGGCTATTATTTTATCAATGGATATAAGTTATTCTACAATGGAAGGAATAGTCCCGAGTCGCTGCAGGCTTACGACCCGGCACTTGGGGGCTACATTATTCAAGTTGAGATCACATCAAATATGCAAGTCCCATGTCACTGCCAGCATGCACCGTGGCACTTGGGGGCTAATGCAAAGTCATTTTTTGCTCACCTTATTGAAGACCCGACTCATCACATCGTAATGAGACGGCCCTTGGGGGCTACCAATTGCTCCTGTCAAAAATTCAAGGTACACAAGCTTTAATCCATTATATTGAAGGGTTTATTACTCAGTTGATAAAGCACAAAGCTCTTAACCTTGTGGACGTGGGTTCAAGCCCTACGATGGAGGGTATATTATAAGATGTTATTTTCATTGAAGTATCTACAAAGTCCCTGCTCATTATTGCATAATGACCCGGCCCTTGGGGGCTACACTGGTTGAAGTTTTTATGAGCATAAGGCAATTACAAGTCCCAGGTTGCTGTTGAGGGAGTCCTGGACTAAGCGGTCCTCAGGCGTCCGGCCTGTTATCCATGGGCCGGACTGATGGGCTGTGAAGATACGAAGGCCGAAGACAATACTCGTGTCCAGATTGGAATCTACTTGGCGTGGAAGGCAAGCTAGGCGACCGACTATGAAGATTCCCTCTTATCTAACCGACCCCATGTAACCCTAGATCTCTCCGGTGTCTATATAAACCGGAGAGCATAGTCCGGATGGGCGAGATCCATTACGATCTCGTGGTAGATCAACTCTTGTAACACTCATATTCATCAAGATCAATCAAGCAGGAAGTAGGGTATTACCTCCATAGAGAGGTCCCGAACCTGGGTAAACATCGTGTCCCCTGTGTCCTGTTACCATCGATCCTAGACGCACAGTTCGGGACCCCCTACCCGAGATCCGCCGGTTTTGACACCGACATTGGTGCTTTCATTGAGAGTTCCACTGTGCCATCGACATAAGGCTCGATGCCCCCTTCAATCATCGGTGGTGGCGCTGTTCAGGGAGAAACCTTTCTCCTCGGACAAATCTTTGTGTTCGGCGGCTTTGTACTGCGGGCCAACTCGCTCGGCCATCTGGAGCAGATCGATAGCTACGCCCCTGGCCATTAGGTTAGATTCGGAAGTTTGAACTACGTTGTGGACATCCGTGGGGACTTGATCTTCAACGGATTTGAGACCGCGGCAACCGCTCCCCTTCGCCCCGTTGAACACGGCTTAAACTTGTCATCGGGCTGCATCCAGGAGATAGCTCATGTAACAACTCCAGCCTTAGATCCGGAGCAGACCAAGACGTCCGAAGATGGGAGACCGAACCCCATCATGGCGGCTATCGAGTCTGCGGCGTTGGAGCCGCGTGCAGATCCCACTTCATACGATCCGTGCATCAACGGAACCCCAGACTCATCTCCAATATCGAGTTCCGAACCCTGCGAGCTCGCGGATACCGAACTCGATCGTTTATCAATAGTCAAGTTCAGCGCCGCAGATGTCTTTAGCACTCGCCTATGGGCGATCTACTAAGCTCACTAAAAAACCTATCCTGGCATATGGCTCGTCGCCGAACTATGTCCGGTTCGACCTTACGGCGGATGACAGAGAATTTTGCTTCCCACCCGCCACCCACTTCATAGACACTGTCGAAGACCCAACCAACATGCTTGACCTCCACCCCGAAGACATCAACGGTATGGACGACGATGAGGGGCAGGGCCAGAGCTTACTATCCGCTAGACGCGGGACGACCACTTCCTGGTATGACATGTGTATGGTAGACACACCCAACGACGATATCGATGATGACAAGGAGGATCCAATTAAGGACAAACCTCCTGGTACACAATCCGAACACCGGCGCCCCCGACGCCGCTCTAGGTCACGTCGCCCAAGAGAAAACAATACTAGCAACGGAGGTGATACTACTCCGGACAACAAAGACCCTGTTGAGGCAGGATCCGAACAGGAGGACCAGGAAAGCGGGCAAGATAGCCCCAATGAACAGGTCATGTATGGAGACTCGGAGGATAGCAATTATCTTCCCCCCTCCGAGGAAGAGGAGAGCCTCGACAACGAAGAATTCATCGTGCCGGAGGAACCACTCGAGCAGGAGCGCTTTAAACGCCGGCTAATAGCCACAGCAAGGAATCTAAGAATAAAGCAGCTGCAGCTTCAAGCAAGCCAAGATCTGCTCAATGATAAATGGACCGAGGTCCTAGCCGCCATAGAAGATGGCCCTAGTGGCCCGGACAAAAGCCACCCCAAATGCAGGTGACTCCCTCCACATGATGGCAAGGCGCTGGAGCCCGTTCCATCATCGAATAATGCGGCAGGTCGACCACAGTTCAGTCTGGATAAAGCAGGAGCCCAAGCAGAATACCATACCAACCAATCCGGCCATAAGAACAAGAACAAGACGGTTCAGGAAAACAATGGCGACATCCGCCAAAGTTTAGTGGGCGGAGCAGGACAGACAAGATCGACGTACAGATCGCGGGGATATGCCCCGACCGGTTATGATGGTCAATCAGCCGGACTCAACCAAGCCAACCACGCCCGAAGCTGCCAACGGCATCCAAAGGAGGTGCTTCACAATGTCGCCCAACATAGAGGAGCCACGCACCCGCTTTGCTTCACCAACGAGGTAATGGAGCACGAATTTCCAGACGGGTTCAAACCCATCAACATCGAATCATACGATGTAACAACAGATCCCGCAGTATGGATTGAGGACTATCTCCTCCATATCCACCTAGCTCGCGGATATGACCTTCATGCCATTAAATACCTGGCTCTCAAGCTTAAGGGGCCAGCACGGTACTGGCTAAACTGTTTGTCAGAAAATTCTATTGGCAGCTGGGAAGATTTGGAAGACGCCTTTCGTGACAACTTCCAAGGAATATATGTCCGGCCACCAGATGCCGACGACTTAAGTCATATTGTCCAACAGCCCGGCGAGTCAGCCAGGGGGCTCTGGACCAGGTTCTTAGTCAAAAAGAACCAATTTGTCGGCTGTCCGAACGCGGAAGCCCTCGCGGCCTTCAAACATAGCGTCTGGGATGAATGGCTAGCACGCCACCTCGGCCATGAAGGACCTAAATCCATGACCGCCGTTACCGCTCTAATGACTCGCTTTTGTGCGGGAGAAGACAACTGGCTTGCTCGTAAAAGCAACAACGCTAGCGACCTGGGCACTTCGAAATCCGAGACGGCAACGGCAAGCCACGACTAACCGAACACAACAGCCGCAACAATAATGAAAGATTACGCGACATAGCGGTCAACGCCAGATTACACAATCCGAAGCCTGGTCAACGGAAGAAGCCATTTAAGGCCAGCCAGGATGGACCATCCGCCCTCGACAGGATACTGGACCGACCTTGTCAGATTCACGGTCACCCTGATAAGCCAGCCAATCACACCAACAGAAACTGTTGGGTCTTTAAGCAGGCAGGAAAACTTAACGCCGAATACAAGGGGAGGAGGCCACCAAGCGATAAAGACGACGGAGCGGCTCGCCAGCCGAACACCAGGGGCCAGAAACAGTTTCCCTCCGACATTTGATCACTACCGGAGCGAAAATAGCAGTTCGGCTTCCACCACCCACCCACTATGCTGGCAAGATCTACACCACGCGTACATCACTACGCGCTCAAGATACCATGAGCATCGGCGGCGGCACAATACGGGCACCCCTGCAAACATTCCCGTAACGTTTTTATCCGTTTTCTTCACTTTTCTTTATTATAAACAGGTGATCAACAGGACAGCACCTACAACGGACTCTATCGAAGTTTGGATCCGTGCACTCACCTAAGGGGCTACTTCCATTAAGGATTCCCCTCCCAGAGGACGGGCGGCGCAGACGCGCGACAGGAGGTCCAAAATAGCTTTTTGTAGACCGCACTCTTTATTTTGAGCCTGTACTATGCCCTTTTTCCTCCGTTCCCGACCCCGAGCATGTCAAATAGCCGGTTGTGGTTTTTCTTTTTTGTATATGAATTTATCATTGGCATATTGCTCCACTCCCAGTAAACTTTATCCGAGCTAATCTTAAAATACTGTTGCTACAATGAGTACGGCCGCAACGGCTATGTCACAAGACGCGTCTTGGCATAACATGCCAGAGACCCGGTATGGGAGCAAATGAGTCGCCAATAAAAGTTCGAACGCTCTATAGCGTACTTCGGCGTCGCAAGTTTGGCCTTATATGCATCAGCTCTGAATCATTGTCTTTGGTCAATAGTTGGGTTGCCCGGCTCCTATGCTTGCTACCCTACGTTCCGCTCTATCGTCTAGGGTAGTAAAGGGAGAACTACTGCGATTGTGCCCTGGCTTTGACCGGATGGGCACCTCAGTAGAGAAAGCCGAAAACTGACTGTTATGATGCGGCGAGAGCTGGTCAACCACTTGACGACTTATTCGAATCTTTAGCGATTCTCCGTGTTACACGAAGGATCTTTTTCAGATCAAAACATGTAAGGCACAATATTACGATACGCCGCATACATACCAGGGGCTATGTCGTAGCCCCACCATAAAACTCCTATGGCTAAGTGAAAGTGTTAACGCCCTATAGTCCGATTGCCTGGTTCGCCGCATTATCACCTCCTTTATGGACCAAGACGTTGGATAAAGAGTGATTCAATGCTTTTTCGAACACCCCCGTATTTCCTACGAGGGGGCTAAAGCCGACGACTGGAAAACTTTCAAATTACATGAAAACGGCCGCACAGGAGGAATACAAGCTTTCGAGCAAAAAATAGATTAACTATAAAGTTGTCTGTTACAACCCTTGTACACATCACTCGAATATTATGCCTTTCGAGCATTGACCCTCTATCAAGTGGGCGGCCTCTAGGACGTCTCCAAAATGATGCTCCGGTTCCAGACGGTCCTTGCCTTTGGGTGGACTCTTCGTCGCAACATCAATGGCCTTCGTCTTCCCCCAGAATGTCTTGACTCGCGCGAAGGCCATCCGTGCACCTTTAATGCACGCCGACCGCTTCACAGCGTTGATACGCGGCACCGCGTCAGCAAGCCGCTGCACCAGGCCGAAGTACCTACTCGGAACGGGTTTAGTTGGCCACAAACGGACTAAGACGTTCCTCATGGCAGCACCGGATATCCTATGCAGCTCGGCCCAGTGGGACATCAGTTCATTCAGCAACAGAGGGCGCTTCGATGTGCCAAATTGTGACCAGAAAAGCTTCTCCGTTGCATACCCCTCTTGCGCCTGATAAAACTGCGCCGCATCAGAAGAACTCTTCGGCAAGTCTAAAAAATTGTCCGGAGAACTCCATACTTGGTTAAGTTGAGCATAGTTCGGGTCGCCGAACTTAGCCTATAGCAAAAAGGGCTTGCCAGCCACAATCTCCCCAGCTTGCCGGATCTCCTCACGGGCTGCTCTGGATTCTGACCGCACTTCCCTCGCCTCTCGTAAGGCGTTGTCAAGTTCAGCCGTTTTGGCTTCATTTTCCTTCTCAAGAAGTTTACAGCGGCCAGCCGCATTCTCTAACTCGCGCGCCATGGTGGACATTGCATCCTTGTCCTGGCGCCGCGCGGCTTGTTCGGCCTTCAATTCAGCCGATGCCTTTTCAGCAGCCGCATTACTAAACCGGCCCTGCTCCTTGGCCCGGGCTAGCTCCGCCCGAAGGGCTTCCACGGCGGCAGCACCATCTGCATTGATGCACATTTCATATCAAACTCTCTTCAGAGTCAGGCTTACATTACAAGCATATTGGTGTAAGGAATGCTCGAAATATATACCTTGCGAGTTGTCAAGACGCCTGTTGATCAAAGCAATGTCATCCTCCGCAATATCCATCTTTCGCTGCAGTTCGGTTACCTCCGAATTTCGGGCAGTGGCAGGAGGGGAGACAGCCTGCATTCCAAATTAAACCAAGGTTAGTACCTGAAAATATCTTTTCGATCCTCCGATCACTTCCTTTGGAAGGCGATCCGAGTCTCAGGGGCTACTGCATACACAACAGGTGCATTATGTCAATATTATTCAATTGGCAACATTACATCACAAACCTCAAAACCTCTCAGAAGGCTCGTAAAGGCCTCGTTCAACTCGCTCTTCACGGATACAACTTTTTCGACCACCGTAACCATTAAGGCACGGTGCTCCTCTGAAACGGACGCTCGTCGGAGCATGTCCGTCAGCGTCTCCGGCACTCCTGGGTCTTCGGACACCGCTGCCGGAGCACGACATTCCTTTGAAGGAATCCGCTTACCCGCCTCCAGCATTGTCTCCGGCTGTAAAACGGACAGTTCGGGGCCGTCATTTTTGGTCCCCGAACCCTGAGTGACAGAGGCGCCAGCTTTGGGTAGCTCCTTCCTCGTTTCTTGCGCTACTTGCCGGTTGGGAGGAGCCCTCCGGGACGACACCTCGAGATCATCCGCCCTGTTAGGCGAGGAGGCCGGAGAAGGCGTGTCACTCTCCATCATCTCCGGAAGAAGGTCTCCCGAGGAGGAGGACGATTGAGAAACACCAGGCGTTAACCTGCGAGGACGCACATATGTCGGATGGTTATTTTGGTAATAAGAATGAGGTATGGTTAAAGTGCCCTGCTCCACTTACGGTCTGGCCGGAGGTTCATTCTCATCATCAAGCTCAACGACGACATCGCTTGCCCAGCCCAAGCCGCCCGACGATGGCATTTTCCCTTTCTTGGAAGGCTTCCCCTCCTGACCTCCAGAGGCGGCCCTCTTCTTGCCATAAAGTGCCCCCTCCACGCCTTTGCCCCTGGGCAAAAGGGTATCGGTTTCCCCGAACTCAGCGCCTAAATCGCCCGTAGGATGGGCATCTCCTCTGGGCTCCCCGCTCTCGCCCCCCTCTGTAGACACCAGGTACGGTGTCGGGATCAACATCCGCGTCAGTAGGGGGGACGCAGGGTCTTCGAGAAGGGGCGTCGGACACCAGATTAACACCGCTTTCTTTATCCAGTCCTGTATAAGGGCAGGTTTTTTAGTGTCTTGTCAAGAGATGCTTGAATGAAAGGTGTGCGGGGATTGAATACTTACCGGAGTATCCGGATGATTGCAGTCGAGGCCGACATCTTCGGTGGTGTCCGACCATTGCTCTCGCTCCCCGAAATATAACTTCCACATTCCTTCGTGCATAGTACCGAAGAAGTGCTGAAGGGTCCGCCGCCCTTCTGGATTGAACTACCGCATACGGAGAGGCCGCCGTTGACACGGCAGGATCCGGCGGACCAGTATTACCTGAACGACGTTCACAAGATCGATGCCCTTCTCGGTAAGGCTTCGGATGCGACCTTGCCGAGTCTGCACCTCATTAGCGGATCCCCAGCCCAACCCCTTGTTGATCCATGAAGCAACATGAGTCGGAAGGCTGGGTCGGAACGCAGGCGTAGCCACCCACTTGGAGCCCCGCGGCTCGTTGACATAAAACCACCCCTGCTGCCATAGTTTGGAAGACTCGGCGAAGGATCCTTCAAACCAAACCGCGCTAGCAAGCTTGTTTATTACAACGCTGCCGCACTCTGCCTGCTCCCCCTCTATCACCCGCGGCCTCACATCAAAGGTCTTGAGCCACAAATCAAAGTGCGGAGGAGTCCGGAGGAAGGCCTCACACGCGACGATGAATGCCGAGATGAGAAGAATAGAGTCCGGGGCCAGATCGTGAAAATCTAACCCATAGTAGAACATGAGCCCCCAGATGAAGGGGTTAAGCGCGAACCCTATCCCATGGAGGAAGTGGGACACAAATACTACCCTCTCGCCGGATTTGGGGGTGGGAATAATCTGCCCCTCGGCAGGAAGTCGATGAAGGATTCCTGGGGTCAGGTACCTCGCTACGCGGAGCTTCGCAATATCCTCCTCCGTGACGGAAGAGGCCACCCACCGGCCTGAACGGCTAGACCCGGACATGATTGGGGCCGGTGGTGATTGGAACTCGAGGGCTAGAACTCGAGGTGGCTGGGGTTGAGGAAGAAGCAAGCACGGAAGAAGAAGACAAGTCTGGGTCCCTATATGAAGACCCAGAATATCAATCGTCCCCTCCTGGGTCTTGAAACTTACCTATCCCGAAAGAGTTGTACCCAGGGGACGGTTGGGTTACCCATACCTGCATTATTGAAAATCCCACGAATAAGGGGACACGATCTCTGCTTTGACAAGACGTGCCCATTGAACCGCTTCCCGAGACATGGGGTGACGGGCTAGCCAACGGTTGGAAATAATAACCGGGCAGGCGTGATACAATGTCATAAATAGTTGTCAGCAGATTGGACTCGTGGAGTATTGTATTTTCTACAAATTATATACGCAGGTCCAGATACAATCGTCACATCCGAAGACTACCTTGGAGTTCGCAAGAAGGGGAACCCGCCTTGCAATGCCAAAGACAATCTGCGCGCCGGACTCCTCGTCATTGAAGCCAGGTTCTGGGGCTACTGAGGGAGTCCTGGACTAAGGGGTCCTCGGGCATCCGGCCTGTTATCCATGGGCCGGACTGATGGGCTGTGAAGATACGAAGGCTGAAGACAATACCCGTGTCCGGATTGGACTCTACTTGGCGTGGAAAGCAAGCTAGGCGACCGACTATGCAGATTTCCTCTTATGTAACCGACCCCATGTAACCCTAGATCTCTCCGGTGTCTATATAAACCGGAGAGCATAGTCCGGATGGGCGAGATTCATTACCATATTCACATAGGCTAGACTTCTAGGGTTTAACCATTACGATCTCGTGGTAGATCAACTCTTGTAACACTCATATTCATCAAGATCAATCAAGCAGGAAGTAGGGTATTACCTCCATAGAGAGGGCCCAAACCTGGGTAAACATTGTGTCCCCCGTCTCCTGTTACCATCGATCCTAGACGCACAGTTCGGGACCCCCTACCCGAGATCCGCCGGTTTTGACACCGACAGCTGCAAGCATGACAACCCGGAACTTGGGGGCTACATATATGGAATATTCAGTTTATGACTAGTGACTGAGAGGAACAACCCGGTGCCATCAATATTTATAAACCGGCAATTTTGGCAATGATAAACTGGCAAGTTCTAAATCCTTAAACCGGCTGAAGATCAAATGAGTATTTCAAGGACCAATATTTTTTTAAGCATTGGGAGTTAAGTCAAATGAATTATTCTTCATAATATTTTTCTATGACAAACCAATGTCAAGCAAATTGATTATGAAGCTGGCTTATTGACCTGGATTTTCTAGAAGAAGGAAATGAAAAGAACTTAAGGATGATAAGGATCAGTTTAGCATGGATAAATCTAAATTAAACTGGGGGCTAATGTCGGCGATATACCCCGCCGTATGACCCGGCCAGAGTTATAACCCGGCTGGGACTTGATAACCCGGCAGGTGTTAAGTCAGATGATAACCCGGCAGGTGTTAAGTCAGATGATAACCCGGCAGGTGTTAAGTCAGATGATAACCCGGCAGGTGTTAAGTCAGATGATAACCCGGCAGGTGTTAAGTCAGATGATAACCCGGCAGATGTTAAGTCAGATGATAACCCGGCAGGTGTTAAGTCAGATGATAACCCGGCAGATGTTAAGTCAGATCATAACCCGGTAGATAGTCATAACCCGGTAGACAGTCATAACCCGGCAGACAGTCATAACCCGGCAGACAATCATAACCCAGCAGACAAAGTCGCCTGGGGTTAACAAGCTTGAGACATTAAGAAGCCCAAGATGTTAAGAAGCCCATGAAGAGAAGTCAAAATAGTTTAAGTCTTAATCCGAGTTGGACTCAACATGTAACCCGCCCCTTCAACATATATAAGGAGGGGCAGGGCACCATAAAGGGGGGAGATAATCTTAAGGGTTAGACATAACTAGGAGAGTTTGTTTACGGCGACTCCCTTGTGATGATAATGAGATCTAGCCACAAACAGCATGTTGGGTTGTTACCGGATGATGTTTCCCGGGGCCCGAAGCTGTCTAAACCCTTGTGTTGTGTTGCGTTTCTTGATTCCTCTCAACCCCTCTCAAGCTACCACATAGATGCGTTGGCCTCACGACTAAGTCCTCACACTAGGACATCTGCCGTGACAATTCCACGACAATTAGCATCATGGATATTCAAAGAATTCATACTAACAACATTGCAATCATGCTCATCATTTATACCAAACATTCTATTGAATTATTCTTCTATCAATTGAGCACAATTTTCCTTTCCGTCATTTTCACGAAAGACATTATAAAGATGAATAATATGATGCAACCTCAATTCCATTTTTTTGTAGTTTTCTTTTATAAAACAAAACTAGTGATAAAACAAGGAACTAAAAGATTCAATTGCAAGATCTAAAGATATACCTTCATGCACTCACCTCCCCGAGAACGGCGCCAGAAAAAAACTTGATGTCTACTACACAACTTTATTCTTGTAGACACACGTTGGGCCTCCAAGCGCAGAGTTTTGTAGGACAATAGCAATTTTCCCTCAAGTGGATGACCTAAGGTTTATCAATCCGTGGGAGGCGTAGGATGAAGATAGTCTCTCTCAAACAACCCTGCAACCAAATAATAAAAAGTCTCTTGTGTCTTGATACGTCTCCAATGTATCTATAATTTTTGATTGTTCCATGCTGTTTTATTATCAATCTTGGATGTTTTATAATCATTTTATAGTCATTCTATATCATTTTTTGGTACTAACCTATTGACATAGTGCCAAGTGCCAGTTGCTGTTTTTTCCATATTTTTTACATCGCAGGAAATCAATATCAAAGAGAGTCCAAATGCCACAAAACTCCACGATGATTTTTTATGGGCCAGAAGGAAGGCAATGGGCCTTGATTGCACTTGGGGGGGGGGTGCCCCGAGGGGGGCACAACCCACCAGGGTGCGCCAGGAGGCCCTGGCGTGCCCTGGTGGGTTGTGCCCACCTCGGGTGCCCCCCAGACCGCCTCTTTCCTCTATAAATACCCCAAAAATACCAGAACCCTAGAAGCATCGACGGAATATTCATCCAGCTGCCGCAGAGTCAGAACCATCAGATCCAATCTAGACACCATCAGGGAGGGGTTCACCACTTCCATTGATGCCTCTCCGATGATGCGTGAGTAGTTATTTGTAGACCTTCGGGTCCGTAGTTTGTAGTTAGATGGCTTCCTCTCTCTCGCTAAATACTCAATACAACAGTATCTTGGAGATCCATATGATGTAACTCTTTTTGCGGTGTGTTTGTTGGGATCTGATGAACTTCAAGTTTATGATCAGTCATATCTTTTTATATCCATGAAAGTTATTTGAGTTTCTTTGATCTCTTATATGCATTATCTCTTATAGCCTCGTATTTCTTCTCCGATATTTGGGTTTTGTTTGGCCAACTTGATCTATTTATCTTGCAATGGGAAGAGGTGCCCGGTAGTGGGTTCGATCTTACGGTGCTTGATCCCAGTGACAGAAAGGGAACCGACACGTATGTATAGTTGCTACTAAGGATAAAAAGATGAGATCTATATCTACCGCCATATAAATAAACGGATCTTGTCTACATCATGTCATCATTCTTATTGCATTACTCCGTTTTTCCATGAACTTAATACACTAGATGCATGCTGGATAGCGATCGATGTGTGGAGTAATAGTAGTAGATGCAGGCAAGAGTCGGTCTACTAATCTTGGATGTGATGCCTATGTAATGATCATTGCCTGGATATCGTCATAATTATTTGAAGTTCTATCAATTGCCCAACAGTAATTTGTTTACCCACTGTTTGCTATTTTTCTCGAGAGAAGCCACTAGTGAAACCTACGGCCCCCGTGTCTTGTTTCTCATATATTTGCCTTGCGATCTACTTTTCTTTTGCATTTTTATTCAGATCTATTAAACCAAAAAATACAAAAATACCTTGTTGTGTTTTATCTTTATTTATTTTATTTGGTGTTCGATCTATCAATCTACTACAATTTACCTCACGTCGGTTTGCCTATCTTGAGGCGCCGTACCGCGAAAGGGATTGACAACCCCTTTAACACGTCAGGTTGCGAGGTGTTGTTGTTTGTGTGCAGGTGATGCTTATGTTTTGTTGCTTGGTTCTCCTACTGGTTCGATACCTTGGTTTCATAACTGAGGGAAATACCTACCGTCGATGTGCTACATCATCCCTCCCTCTCCAGGGAAATATCGACGTAGTTCCAGCTACCACTAAGGAGAATTTCTGGCGCTGTTGCTGGGGAGGATCTTCAACATAACCAGGTTCCTAATCACAAATCTCATCTCCTCGCAATTTACATTATTTGCAATTTGCCTCTCGTTTTCCTCTCCCCCACTTCACAAAAATTTGCCGTTTTATTCGCCCCCTTATTCGTTCACTGTTTTCTCGTCAGATCTCTTGTTTGCTTGTGTTACCATGTGCCTTTATTTGCTTGCATCTTTGCTTGCTAAAAATTTATTGATATGGATCCTCATCCACTTGCTAATCTTTTTGAGAGATCCAATTATCATGAACCAATTGCTAGTGATTTGTGTGCACTAGATTATCTCTATGAAGTTTTGCTTGAGATTCGTGAATCTGAAAATTGTGATGTAGAAATTTATGAATTGATTCATGATAGCTCCTTGAATGAAAATCATGATTGCAATTATCTTATTATAAATTCTATTAATGTCAATTGTGCTAATAATATGCAAAACGCCAAGCTTGGGGATGCTAATTTTGCTATGTCCACTACTTACTGCAATGATCATGATTGGGGTGTAATGATTATGATGATCTTGAAAATTTATTTAAACCTCATGATGAATATGTTTGCAATAATATTGAAAGTGGGTTTGGAAGAGTGTCAACTTTAGGCGTTAATAATCCCACTATTTTGGAAGAGTGTCAACTTTGCATGCATGTGGATCATATAGAGAATATGTTTTGTTATAGCTATACTTTTTAATTTGAATATGACCCCACATGTAATTATTATGAGAGAGGGAAATATGGTTGTACAAATTTTCATGTTACTAAATTACCTCCCGATATGTTGAGATTGTCAATGTTTTATTCTTCTCCCTTGCATATGCTAGGTTTTTCTTGTCTTGATAATTTTTTATCCTATAAAATTCCTATGCATAGGAAGTATGTTAGAATTAAATGTGTTTGTCATATCTTTCATGATGCTCTCTTCGTGTTTCCATCATTATCTTCCACGTGAGCATCATTGAAATATTATGCCTAGCTAAGGGCGTAAAACTATAGCGCTTGTTGGGAGGCAACCCAATGACTAAAATTTATTTTTGCTTTTTGTTTAATGTTCTTGAGTGTTTGCAAAATTATGCTACTGTTATGATTGTGTTTTTTGTGTTTTAATTAGTGTTTGTGCCAAGTAGAACCAATAGGATCTTCTTGGGTGATAGTTGTTTGATCTTGCTTAAAAGGATAGAAACTTTGTGCTCACGAAAACAATTGTTAAAAATCACCAGAACGTGATAAAATGCCAATCATTTTTGCAGAAGATTAATATACAAATTACCAAGGTCGTCTTATTTTGGTAGAATTTTTGGAGTTACAGAAGTATTCGCCAAAGTCAGATTACTACAGACTGTTCTGTTTTGACATATTCTGTTTTCTTTGTGTTGTGTGCTTATTTTGATGTCTCTATGGTTTTCTTTGATGAGTTTTTGCCATATAAAAGTTGGAATACAGTAGATATAATACAAAAAGAAAATATGAATTGGTTTGATACAACACTTATAGTAGTAGTTTGCTTTCTTATACTAACGGATCTCACGAAGGTTTTGTTGAGTTTTGTGTGATTGAAGTTTTCAAGTTTTGGGTTATCTCGCGATGGATTAAGGAAGGACGTAAGAGCCTAAGCTTGGGGATGCCCCGTCATCCCAAGCTATTATCCAAGAATGAGCATCCAACTAAGCTTGGGGATGCCCCCGAGTAGCATCCCCGCTTTCTTCCAACAACTATCGGTATTTTACTCGAGACTATATTTTTATTCATCACATGATATGTGTTTTGCTTGGAGCGTCTTGTATGATATGTGTCTTTGCTTGTTTTATTTTGTGTTTTAAGTCATCAATCCTTGCTGGACACACCTATTTGAGAGAGCCAAAATTATATCATGACTTGTTAGAATTGCTCTCTGTGCTTCACTTAAATCTTTTATGAGCTAGGACTTGCTCTAGTGCTTCACTTATATCTTTTTGAGCACGGTGTGCTTTGTTATTTTTGAATAAATACTCTCTTGCTTCACTTAGATTTATTTGAGAGTTAGTAAAATTTTGAAGAAATTCTCTGTTGCTTCACTTAAATTATTTTGAGAGAAAGAACATTTGTTATGCTCATGATCTTCACTTATATTTGTTTGATCTTATGAAAAGCAACACATAAAAGTTAGTCCCAAAGTGATAGATATCCAAGAAGGCTAAAGAAAAATAAAATGTCATGAAGATCATTGGACAAAATAAACTTGATTCTTAGTAATAGTTTTGAGATATGATGACGTGATATGTGAGTTATGTTGATGAGTAATTGTGCTCAAGTAAGAATATTGGTGTTAAGGTTTGTGATTCCATATGCATGCACGAAAGTCAATAATCATGCAATGAAAATTATATCCTACTTGTGGTGCATTATTAGGTGTTAATTATTCTTAATGCTTGCTTATGATATTATTCGTTTCTTGGTTGGTCGCTTCTCAATCTTTTTGCTAGCCTTCATTTTGCACTAAGTATGATCTCTACTTGTGCGTCCAAAATCCTTTAAACCAGTTTTGCCACATGAGTCCACTATATCTACCTATATGCGGTATTATTTTGCCGTTCTAAGCAAATTTGCATGTGCCATATCTAATTTTCAAAATAAATTTCTCTTTTGTGTGTTTGTATCGCTCGCGGAACGGTAACGGGTGGCTAATATTTTCCATGCTAGATGTGTTATTCTCACGATGAGTGTTTATTCACTTGTCATTGCACGAGAGTAAGGCAAATGTTTCAGGGATGCCCAGTCCCGAAATGCAAAAGAGAATTTACTTTATGTTGTCAAATAATAAATTCCTTGGAAAGTGTTGGTATGGAGGGCACCCGTGGATACGGCTAGCCATGGAAAGTGAAAGTATGGTGGAAAAAGGAATAAACTTTATTTTCTGTTTGGGAACCGCCTATGGCATATCTAGCATGGAAAGTATTCGTAGCTCTACGTCATTTTCGTTGGTGGGATGGATACACCTCCCAAAATGTTTTTTTATCTTTAACTTTTTTCGCATTGAGCTCTAGCACCACTACAAATCCCTACTTCCCTCTGCAAAGGGCCTTTCTTTTATTTTATGCAATTTTTATTTTTGAAATTTGAGTCTCCATCTTCTCTTACAAAAGCACCAACTAGGAGGCAATATGATCATGCTTAAGTATTGGGTGTAGTTAATATTCGAGTGTGTTTCAAGAATGGATCAATGGTTGAGCATGATGGGCTACGGATAACTTGTTTTGGCATTGATATTTTGGAAGACATGGTTGCTTGTTGATATGTTTGAGTATCTAAATTATTATGTCAAAACTAGACTATTGCTTTGAATCACATAAAATTCCAAATGTCCGTGCTATAAAGAAAAGAATATGATATGACTTGATGAACAACACTCCACATCAAAAAATCTGTTTTTATCACTTACCTACTCGAGGACGAGTAGGAGTTAAGCTTGGGGATGCTGATACGTCTCCAACGTATCTATAATTTTTGATTGTTCCTTGCTGTTTTATTATCAATCTTGGATGTTTCATAATCATTTTATAGTCATTTTTTGGTACTAACCTATTGACATAGTGCCAAGTGCTAGTTGCTGTTTTTTCCATGTTTTTTACATCGCAGGAAATCAAAATCAAACGGAGTCCAAATGCCACGAAACTCCACGATGATTTTTTATGGGCCAGAAGGAAGGCAATGGGCCCTGGTTGCACCTGGGTGGTGCCCTGAGGGGGGCACAACCCACCAGGGCGCGCCAAGAGGCCCTGGCGCGCCCTCGTGGGTTGTGCCCACCTCGGGTGCCCCATGGACCACCTCTTTGCTCTATAAATACCCCAAAAATACCAGAACCCTAGAGGCATCGACGAAATATTCATCCAGTCGCCGCAGAGTCCAGAACCACCAGATCCAATCTAGACACCATCACGGATGGGTTCATCACTTCCATTGGTGCCTCTCCGATGATGCATGAGTAGTTCTTTGTAGACCTTCGGGTCCGTAGTTAGTAGCTAGATGGCTTCCTCTCTCTCGCTGAATTCTCAATACGATGGTCTCTTGGAAATCCATATGATGTAACTCTTTTTGCGGTGTGTTTGTTGGGATCTGATGAACTTCGAGTTTATGATCAGTCATATCTTTTTATATCCATGAAAGTTATTTGAGTTTATTTGATCTCTTATATGCATGATCTCTTATAGCCTCGTATTTCTTCTCCGATATTTGGGTTTTGTTTGGGCAACTTGATCTATTTATCTTGCAATGGGAAGAGGTGCCTGGTAGTGGGTTCGATCTTACGGTGCTTGATCCCAGTGACAGAGAGGGGACCGACACGTATGTATCGTTGCTACAAAGGATAAAAAGACGAGATCTATATCTACCTCCATATAGATAAACGGATCTTGTCTACATCATGTCATCGTTCTTATTGCATTACTCCGTTTGTCCATGAACTTAATACACTAGATGCATGCTAGATAGCGGTCGATGTGTGGAGTAATAGTAGTAGATGCAAGCAGGAGTCGGTCTACTAATCTTGGACGTGATGCCTATGTAATGATCATTTCCTGGATATCGTCATAATTATTTGAATTCCTGTCAATTGCCCAACAGTAATTTGTTTACCCACCGGTTTCTATTTTTCTCAAATATTTGCCTTGCGATCTACTTTTTCTTTTGCATTTTTATCCAGATCTATTAAACCAAAAAATACAAAAATACCTTGCTGCGTTTTATCTTTATTTATTTTATTTGGCATTCGATCTATGAATCTACTACAATTTACCTCATGTCCGTTTGCCTATCATGAGGCGCCGTACCCTGGAAGGGATTGACAACCCCTTTAACACGTCGGGTTGCGAGGTGTTGTTGTTTGTATGCAGGTGCTGCTTATGTTGTGTTGCTTGGTTCTCCTACTGGTTCGTTACCTTGGTCTCATAACTGAGGGAAATACCTACCGTCGTTGTGCTACATCAGCCCTCCCTCTCCAGGGAAATACAGATGTAGTTCCGGCTACCATCATGTCTCCAACACACCAAATACAATGGTAATTTGTATAGGTGCACTAGTTTGGCGAAGAGATGGTGATACAAGTGTAATACTGATAGTAGATATTGATTTTTGTAATAGGAACAATAAAAAACAGCAAGGTAGCAATTGATAAAATGGAGCACAAACGGTATTGCAATGCTTGAAAATGAGGCCTAGGGTCCGTACTTTCGCTAGTGCAATCTCTCAACAATGCTAATATAATTGGATAATATAACCATCCCTCAACGTGCGATGAAGAATCACTCCTAAGTTCCTATCTAGCAGAGAACATAAGAAGAAATTGTTTGTAGGGTATGAAACCACCTCGAAGCTATTCTTTCCAATCGATCTATCTAAGAGTTCATACTAAAATAACACCAAATAACACAAAGAACCTCAAAGAGTGCCCCAAGATTTCTACCAGATAAACAAAGACAAGAACATGCATCAACCCCTATGCGTAGATTACCCCAATGTCACCTCGGGAATCCGTGAGTTGAGTGCCAAAACACATATCAAGTGAATCAATATGATACCCCATTGTCACCAGTATTCATATGCAAGACATATATCAAGTGCTCTCAAATCCATAAAACTATTCAATCTGATAAAACAAAATCTCAAAGGGAAAACTCAATTCATCACAACAAGATAGAGAGGTGAAAACACCATATGATCCAACTATATTAACAAAGCCCGCGATACATCAATATCGTGACTTCTCAAGAACACGCGAGAGAGAGAGAGAGATTAAACACATAGCTACTGGTACAAACCCTCAGCCCCGAGGGTGGACTACTCCCTCCTCATCGTGGTGGCCGCCGGGATGATAAAGATGGCCACCGGTGATGATTCCCCCCTCTGGCGGAGTGCCGGAACGGGGTCTAGATTGGTTTTCGACGGCTACAGAGGCCTGCGACGGCGGAACTTCTGATCTAGGTTAAACCTCGAGGGTTTTTTGAATATTTGGGAATTTATAGGGTAAAGAGGGGGTGCGGGAGGCCACCGAGGTGGGCACAACCCACCTGGGCACGCCCTGGTGGGTTGTGCCCCCCTTGGGGCACCCCCTAGGTGCTTCTCTGGCCCACTGGATGTCTTCTAGTCCATAAAAAATCCACAAGAAGTTTCGCGGTGTTTGGACTCCGTTAGATATTGATTTATTGTGATGTAAAAAACAAGCAAACAAACAGCAACTGGCACTAGGCACTGGGTCAATAGGTTTGTCCCAAAAAATGATATATAGTTGCTATAAAATGATTGTAAAACATCCAAGAATGATAATATAACAGCATGAAAACTTCATAAATTATAGATACGTTGGAGACGTATCAATTAGCATATGATATTTTTCATTATTTTCTTTATTTTGATTGAAACAAAAAGGTAAAGAAGCAAAAACTGAAAAAATTATTATATAACTCTCCTTCCCACTTGGAGAGAAGTTTTCATGCAAAAAAACTAAAATGAGAATTGTACAATAGAACATATTCACCAACTTTGAATTTCCGCCTTTGGATTCTTTTGTCATGCCATCTTTTGACTTTTTCTTTGAATAGTTTAACATTTTCATAGGCTTGGTGAAAGAACATGTGGTGCCCCCATGTTTGATTTTGGTAATTGATGACAATCTCTATGGACTAATGGTTACCTTGAGTTATATTCATAGGATTTATCCATATGCATTTCTTGAAGTCCATTGGTTGGTTTCAATAAGTTTATGTGTTGACCAAGGTTCTATTCGAGGAATTATCCAAAGATTGGTCATAGAGAAGACATGATAGAAGGTTGATCAAGACTAAGTCAAAGAGTGAATCAAGTTGATCAACATAAAGCGTACAAGATGTGCTGAGAGGGATCAAGTGATCCATGGTATGGTAAGCATTGTCTAATACGCTTTGTGTACTAACCTATGTTCTACGTGAGAGTTCTATGTGGGGTTAGGTGTGTTTCCATGGGCTTGCGTCAAGAGGAAGATCTAATATAACCCATGGAGGATGACATCAAGTGGTGATCGTCATCAAGATTGCGGTGTGCAAGTTCAAGTGGAGCATCACGAAGAGATCATGCTTCAAGATTGCTGTCCATTGTGGTGTCAATGGAGTTGTGAAGATATGATGAAGAGTGGCTCACCCGTAGTGGAGTATGGGGGAGCATAATAGGTCCCTAGCTACCTCTACAAAAAATCCTATCATTTTTATTTTTCTTCTTCTTTTTAGAAGGACTAGGTGCAGTGGTGTTGTTCCTTTGTGAATCCTGTTCAATTCTTTTTGGGTGTCCCTCAGGATAAGTGGTTCCTAAGTCATTTTTCCTCCTCTAGTTGCAACTCTAACAGCAAAGTCATGTATGTTGTTATTCATTTCATCTAGCAATTCACTTTGAGATTTAGCAACTTGTTCTAATTGGGTTTGTACCATAGAAGCATGCTTTCCCACACCTCTAACATCATTTGAGATTCTAAATAACAAGTCACTCAAGCGAGCAATCATATCAGAGTTATATTTCAATTGTTTCATAACATTTGCATTGAAGTGATCTTGTTATCTAATATAATTCTCAAACTCATAAAGGCATTGGCTAGGGTGCATATTGTGAGGATTATCATTATCATTGAATTTCATTAGAGAATTTATCTCTACCACCTTAGGCAGTGGTGGTGTATTAAACCCATGTATTTCTTAAATAGGAGGTAAAATTTTAACATCCTCAGCTTTAATACCTTTTTCCTTCACATATTTCTTTGCCTCTTGCATATCTTCAGGACTGAGATATAATATACCCCTCTTCTTTGGAGTGGGCTTAGGCGGTGGTCCAGGAAGAGTCCAATCATCATAATTTTTCAATATGTTATTCAATAATTCTTTAGCTTGTCCAACAGTTCATTCCCTGACAACACAACCAACACAACTATCTAGGAAATCCCTAGAAGCATCAATTAGTCCATTATAGAAGATATTAAGTATTTCATTTTTCTTAAGAGGATGATCAGGCAAAGCATTAAGTAAATGGCAAAGCCTCCCCCAAGCTTGTGGGAGACTCTCTTCTTTAGTTTGCACAAAGTTAAATATTTCCTGTAAGGCAGCTTGTTTCTTATGAGTAGGAAAATATTTTTTAGACAAGTAATAAATCATATCCTGGGGACTACGCACACAACCAGGAGCAAGAGTATTGTACAAAGCTTTAGCATCACCCTTTAATGAGAATGGAAATAATTTGAGAATATAGTTATAGCGGGTTTTCTCATCATGAGTAAAAATGGTGGCTATGTCATTCAACTTAATGAGATGTGCCACAATAGTTTCAGTTTCATAACCATGAAAAGGATCAGATTCAACCAAAGTAATTAACTCTGGGTCGACAAAGAATTCATAATCCTTATCATCAATAAAGATAGGTGAGGTAGCAAACTTAGGATCATATTGCATTCTAGCATTGAGAGATTTTTCTTTATACTTGCATAGCAATTTCTCTAGATCATCTCTATCCTTACAAGCAAGAATATCTCTAGTTGTCTCCTCATTCGTAACATAACCTTGCGGTACCTTAGGCAATTCATATCTAGGAAGGCTAGTTGTAGCAGGCGTTTCAGGAGTTTCAGTTTCAAGCTCATCATCATATTCAACAACATCATGTTGTATTACTCTAGCAATTTGTTCATCAAGAAAGTCACCAAGTGGCACATCATTATCAAACAAGGTACTAGCATCATCATAAGTATCATTCAGAGTAGAAGTAGCATCATCAATAACTTGTGACATATCATAAGTATCATTCAAACAACACCGTTTATGTTATCACCATTATATCCATGTTCTAAATCCGATCTTGCAGTAATAGTCACATACTACGTGTTATGATCTGACAAACCCGGAGTGACAATAGTCGGGACCACTCCCGGTGATGATCGTGGTTTGAGGAGTTCATGTATTCACCATGTGTTAATGCTTTGTTCCGGTTCTCTATTAAAAGGAGGCCCTTAGTTTCCAATATGGACCACGCTGCCATGGGAGGGTAGGACAAAACATGCCATGCAAGTTCTTTCCATAAGCACGTATGACTATTTACGGAATACATGCCTACATTATATTTATGAACTGGAGCTAGTGCTGTATCGCCCTAGGTTATGACTGTCACATGATGAATATCATCCAACAAATTACCGATCCAATCCCTACGAATTTATCTTATATTGTTCTTGCTAAGTTACTACTGCTATCGTTACTATTGCACTTGCTACAAAACTACTGCTATCACTGTTACTGTTACCATTGCTACTGCTACTATTATCAAAATTATCATACAACTTTGCTACTGATCACATTGCTGCAGATAATTAATCTCTAGGTGTGGTTGAATTGACAACTCAGCTGCTAATACCTTCAAATATTCTTTTGCTCCCCTTGTGTCGAATCTATAAATTTGGGTTGAATACTGTACCCTCGAAAACTGTTGCGATCCCCTATACTTGTGGGTTATCAAGACCTTTTTCTGGCGCCGTTCCCGGCGAGCATAGCTATAGTTGTTGAGTCACTTGGGATTATTATCAATTTATCACTATGAAGAATCTGAAGGATGCTAAGACTAAGATTTATCCCTCTAAGACGAGGGGAGGTAAGTAACTACCATCCAGTTCTGCTTTACATTCACCTTCTGTTATAAGTAAACTTGCAACACCATCATCCTTCTGTTATGATAAGAGATACTTCATTGCTAGAAAACATGGTAGAGAAAGAGAACCATGGGTTCAGAAACCCATGCCCTTTCCTCCTAAACCATCCAAGAAGAAGGATGATGAGGATTTTGAGCGCTTTGTTGAAATGCTTAGACCTGTCTTTTTGCGTATGCGCTTGACTGATATTCTGGAAATGTCTCCTTATGCTACGTATATGAAAGATATTGTTACTAATAAAAGAAAGATACCGGATGCTAAAATTTCCACCATGCTTGCTAATTACACTTTTATGGGTGGAATACCAAAGAAACTAGGAGACCCAGGAGTACCAACTATACCATGCTCCATTAAAAGAAACTATGTTAAAACTACTTTATGTGATCTTGGAGCCGGTGTTAGTGTTATGCCTTTCTCTTTATATCGTAGATTTGAATTGAATAAGTTGACACCTACTGAAATCTCTTTGCAAATGGCCGATAAATCCACTGCTATACCCATCGAGATTTGTGAGGATGTGCCTGTTGTGGTTGCAAACGTTACTATCTTAATAGACTTTGTTATTCTTGATATTCCCGAGGGCGACAGTATGTCGATCATCCTGGGTAGACCCTTTTTGAATACTGAAGGGACTATTATTGATTGCAACAAGGGCAATGTCACTTTTCATGTTAATGGCAATGAGAATACGATACACTTTCCAAAGAAACAACCTCAAGTTCATAGTATCAATTCTATTGGAAAAATTTCAACTATTACTATTAGAGGTTTTGAATTCCCTCTTCCTACTGTCAAAACGAAATACGATATTCTTATTGTTGGGGACATGCATATCCCCGTTGAGGTAACCTAGTGTTATTCGAAAGTTCTCCGGTTTCATGTCATTTGGAAGAAGTTTGTTAATAAGACTTGATCAACCTTGTTAACAGATTCCTTTTGATGGGCATGAGATGGATGAATTTAGAAAGCACAACTTTCTGTACCCACCTTTTACTTTCTGTTATTTAGAATAAATAAAGTAATAATAGTATTATTCGTCTGATTTCTAAATTATCCGTGCAATAAATGTCACGAAAATAAAACTTCTCCAAATGCCTTGAAAATTTAGTATGTTTTTATAGAATATTTTAGAATTTCTGGCACTGAACATGCACCAGGGGGTTGCACCGGTGGACCACAAGGGTGTAGGGTGCGCCCTACCCCCTGGGTGCGCCCCTGCCTTGTGGGTCCCACGTAGGCCTCCCTCACTTGTTCCAGCACCCATCCACTTCGTCTTCCTCCAGAAAAAATCATCCCGTTGCTCAAAACCATGTTCTAGCTCATCTTGCTGCTATTTTCGATCTGCTTGTGCAAAGCTCCATTTGCAAAACTATTTTGGGGGATTGTTGTTCGGTATGTGACTCCTCCAATGGTCCAATTAGTTTTTGTTCTAGTGCTTTAATTATTGCAAATTTTTCCTGCTGTGGTGACCTTGTTCTTGAGCTTGCGTGTCATGTTTATATGGTCGAAAGTAGTTTTGATGCGTGATATAGCCTCTAGACACTTGTAGGAGTAGTTGCTATCATTTTTGTTGAGTTTGGTTCACTTTTATTTTGAGTCACTAAAAATTTCAGAGAAAAGAAATGATGAAGAGATGGTTGAGAGGTTCTTCAAGCCGGGGTTCACAGGAAAATGAAAATGAAGAGAAGAAGAAGCCCAAGTACAACCTTCCTCGCACCGCGGAGGTTCGACCGTGTGAATGGCCAAGTGATGCATTCTTGGGGGCTGCCGGAATTTATGAAGATTTTTATTATTTGGCGGAGAATGCTGGCATCATCGACTTCCTCAACGGTAAGTGTGATATGCCTCCTACTCGCTAATACCTTCGTGCAAAATTTTCACTTTCATGCAAGGAAATCACCACCCATGGTAGAATTTTATTTATATGATGAGCATAAGGAGATGACACTTTATGATTTCTGTGAGGTTTGCAAGTCACCCTATGAGGGCAGCGTCAATTAACCACGTCCTAGGGATGTGGAAGATTTTATTAATGAAGTTACTGTAGGGGAAAGAAGAAGGGTGTCAGAAGTGAGAGTGGCTAGTTTACATTTTTCCTGTTTTATGCTATTACTCATTATTTGCAGGGAGATGTTTAGTTGGTCGTGGAGAGAGTGGAGGCCTTAGTGCCCCCGACCTCACTATTTTGCACCATGCTTTACTTCGTGATAAAACTTTCAGTTTGGGCACCATGGTTGCTCGATGATGGAGTTTACACTGCTCGAGGGGTCCTATCTTTGGAGGTATCTATGCCTCACGCCTAGCTAGATGCTTTGAGATACCTATTAGGAACGATGAGGAAGAGGAGATGATACTACCTACTATATACTTAGACTATAACAGTATGGTCTCACATGATTTTATTAGCGATGATAAGGACAAGAGACTCGTCTATAACCTGGTATTCAGCCAGAAGACTTGTCAGATTATTACCTTGCCTGCACCTTCTTTGTTCGATATTCATTCAGGCAGGTACCTCATTTTGCCCAAGGACATTTATGCATACTGGGAGCGGACGCGATCCCCAGTTCCTGAGCCAGAACCATCCCCTGATCCTTATCAGCAGTCTATTTGTCAGTGAGAACCGCAGGAGCTCGCTAACCAGTGGAACCCCAGGATCCTCCTCAACACCCGGGGGAAGGCTACTTTGATCCATGGGCGTAGCCCAACTTAGGCCAAAAGCCTAAGCTTGGGGGAGTACGTATTTCTCACCGACATTACATTCATGTTCACACACTCATTCCAGTTGTCGGTGTGCATACTTTTTTCATTGTATTATCAATGATAGTTTATTTTCTTTTTCTCGCTTTCTTCTTGTGTGTTTGAAAAACTTTGAGAAAATCCAAAATATTATTTGTAGTTTCTTTTTAGTTTCTCTTCCACGCTTATTTAGTAGTACTATTAAAAGAAAACCCAAAAAGATTTCTCGTTCTTTTTTTGCTTGTTGGGAGCTTTCCGTGTGAATAGTTTTTTTCTTGTTCTTGTTTTACTTCCTTCAGAAAAACAAAAACACCAAAAACATTTTAGTTTGTTTCTTTGAATTTCTTTTTCCTTTAATTGGGTCGAGAGGAGAAGACCACGATGAAAATGTTGAGTGGCTCTCATATGCATTATTTTTGATCTAACAAAGAGCCCATATTACCTTGCCTTCTCCCTTGAATAAATGTTTGCAGATTCCAGCTTAGTCCAACACACGTGCACTATTATTATTATCCACACCGTTCAGTCGTGCAAGTGAAAGGCAATAATGACGATATTTGATGAAATGATTGAGATGAGGAAAAGCTAGTATGAACTCGACCTATTTTTTGTAAATATGATTAGTTTATCGTTCTTGATCATCCCATTTTGAATGAAATATGTTTGCAATGACAATTAGAGATTATAGTTACTCATGCCATGCTTAATTAGCCAGGAGTTTATAATGGTTTACCTTGCGTGCCAACATGCATTTAAAATGGTTGTGATGTAATATGATAGGATGGTATCCTCCTTTGAATGATTCAAGTGGCTTTACTTGGCACATGTTCACGCATGTAGTTGAAACAAAATCAACATAGCCTCCACGATATTTATGTTCATGGTTATTTATATCCTACTCATGCTTGCAATCAATGTTGGTTAATCTCAATGCATGTTTATGACCGTTGTCTCTCTCTAGTTGGTCGCTCATTAATCTCTTGCTAGCCTTCATTTGTACTAAGAGGGAATACTACTTGTGCATCCACTTCCATAAACCCAAAGTTGCTCCATATGAGTCCACCAAACCTACCTATATGCGGTATTTACCTGCCGTTCCAAGTAAATTTTCATGTGCCAAACTCTAAACCTTCAAATAATAATCTGTTTTGTATGCCCGAATCGCTATGTAGCGACTGGGGGCTGTCAGTATCTTCCATGGTATGTGGGTTATCCTCACGATGAGTGTTGATTCACTTGTCATTCACGAGAAAGTGGCTGGTATTCGGCATGCCCAGTTCCATGCTCAAATCAAATTAAAATATAACTTCAAACAAAACTCCCCCGGGACTGTTTTTTGTATGGACGGTACCCGTTGTTTCGGACCAGCCGTGGAATGTGCTTGTTGGTGGAGGGGGAATAAAAACTTTACCATTTTGTTTGGGAACCTCCTATAATGTATCTAGCATGGAAGATACCGAGATCTCTTGGTTTTTATGTTGACTATGAAAGCATCCCGCTCAAAATTATATTCATCTCTGTTTCAAAAGCTCGAGCTTTGGCACCTCTGCAAATCCCTGCTTCGCTCTGTGAAGGGCCTATCTATTTACTTTTATATTGAGTCATCATCCTCTTATAAGAAGCACCAATTAGAGAGCACCACTGTCATTTGTATGCTTTGCTATTAATTGATATTGAGTATGACTGTGACTGGATCTCTTTTGCCATGAATTACAATGTCTAGTCAGTCCTTGATCTTCAGGGGTGCTCTGCATTTATGTTTTGCGGTCTCAGAAAGGGCTAGCGAGGTACCATCTTGTTATATCATATCATGATTGTTTTGAAAAAGTGTTGTCATCTGAGATTTATTATTATTACTCGCTAGTTGATTATGCCATTGATATGAGTAAATGTGAGACCTAAATGTTATTGTGAATATGGTTAGTTCATAATCTTTGCTGAAAACCTGAATGCTGGCTTTACATATTTGCAACAACAAGATCAAATAGAGGTTGTAAAAGTTTTTCTTTATCACTTCAAGTTTGTCAGCTGAATTGCTTGAGGACAAGCAATGGGTTAAGCTTGGGGGAGTTGATTCGTCTCCATTTTATCTTCTCGGAATGACCTAAAACTTCCCAGAGAATATTTTTGGAATAAATAAAAAATATTGGCGAAAGAATCAACCAGAGGGGCCCCACCGGCTATCCACAAGGGTGGAGAGAGCCCCCCTAGGGCGCGCCCCCCTACCTTGTGGGTCCCCTGGACCTCCACCGACCTCAACTCCAACTCTATATATTCACTTTCGGGGAGAATAAAAACAGAGAGAAGGGTTCATCGTGTTTTACGATACGGATCCGTCGTCACCTCCTGTTCTTCATCGAGAGGGCAGATCTGGAGTCCGTTCGGGGCTTCGGAGAGGGGAAATCGTCGCCATCATCATCACCAACCTTCCTCCATCACCAATTTCATATTACTCACCGCCGTGCATGAGTAATTCCATCGTTGGCTTGCTAGACGGTGATGGGTTGGATGAGATTTATCATGTAGTCGAGTTTGTTTTGTTAGGGTTTGATCCCTAGTACCCACTATGTTCTAAGATTGATGTTGCTATGACTTTGCTATGCTTAATGATTGTCACTAGGGCCCGAGTGCCATGATTTCAGATTTTAACCTATTATGTTTTCATGAATATATTTGCATTCTTGATCCTATCTTGCAAGTTGTAGACACCTATTACGAGTTATGATCTCCATACCCCAAGGTGACAATAATTGGGATTCTTTCCGGTGATTACCGTAGTTTGATGAGTTAATGTATTCACTAAGTGCTAATGCTTTGGTCCGGTTCTCTATTAAAAGGTGGCCTTAATATCCCTTCGTTTTCATTGGGACCCCGCTGCCACGGGAGGGTAGGACAAAACATGTCATGTAAGTTCTTTTCCATAAGCACGTATGACTATATTCGGAATACATGCCTACATTATATTGATGAATTGAAGCTAGTTCTGTGTCACCCTAGGTTATAATTGTTGCATGATGAAGCCATCCGACATAATTATCCATCATTGATCAATTGCCTATGAGCTTTTCACATATTGATCTTTGCTACGTTACTTTGCCGTTGCTACTGTTACAATGGCTACAAAATTGTTACTGTTACTTTTGCCAATGTTGCCATTATTTCCATACTACTTTGCTACTAAATACTTTACTGCAGATATTAAGTCTTTCAGGTGTGGTTGAATTGACAACTCCGTTGCTAATAGTTGAGAATATTCTTTGGCTTCCCTTGTGTCGAATCAATAAATTTGGGTTGAATACTCTACCCTCGAAAACTGTTGCGATCCCCTATACTTGTGGGTTATCAAGACATTTTTCTGGCGCCGTTGCCGGGGAGCATGGCTCTATTCTTTGAGTCACTTGGGATTTATATCTGCTGATCACTATGAGGAATTTGAAAGATACTAGAACCAAGATTTTTCCATCTACTACGAGGGGAGGTAAGGAACTGCCATCTAGCTCTGCACTTGATTCACCTTCTGTTTTGAGTAAGCTTGCGACACCTACACCTGCTATTGATTTTGATATGTCGCATGTTATTGATGATGCTACTTATACTATGAATGATGCTTATGATGCTACTACTTTACTTGATAAAACTGTGCCACTGGGTGAATTACTTGATGAACATATTGCTTGGTAAAACTTTGTCGTTGCTACTACTTTACTATTGATTATGCTGAAGATGATGATATTTCTGAAACTGATGAAATTATTGAAACTGAAAACTTTGAAACACCTGATAAGACTAGCTCTACAAGATATGAACTTCATGTTATGCCTGAGGGTTATGTTATGGATGGAGAGGTAGCTAGGGGCTTTCTTGCTTGTAAGGATAGAGATGATCTTAAGAAATTATTATGCAAGTGGAAAGAAAAATCTTTGGATGCTAGAATGCAATATGATCCTAAGTTTTCTACTTCACCTATCTTTGTTACTGATAAGGATTATGAATTCTCTACCGATCCTGAGTTAATTACTTTGGTTGAATCTGATCCTTTCTACGGTTATGAATCTGAAACTGTTGTGGCACATCTTACTAAATTGAATGATATAGCCACCCTATTTTCTCATGAGGAAAAAATTCGCTATTACTATATTCTTAAGTTGTTTCCTTTCTCGTTAAAGGGTGATGCTAAGTTATTGTTTAATTCTCTTGCTCCTGGTTGTGTGCATAGTCCGCAGGATATGATTTACTACTTCCCCGAAAAATATTTCCCTGCTCATAAGAAATAAGTTGCTTTAAAGGAAATACTTAACTTTGTGCAAATTGAAGGAGACAGCCTCCCACAAGCTTGGCGGAGGCTTCTCCAATTACTTAATGCTTTGCCTGATGATCCTCTCAAGAAAAATGAAATACTTGATATCTTTTATAATGGACTAACCGATACTTCTAGGGACCACCTAGATAGTTGTGTTTTCAGGGAACGAACTGTTGAGCAAGCTGAATTGCTATTGAATAATATATTGAGTAATGATAATGCTTGGACACTTCCTGAACCAACTCCTAAGCCAACTCCAGAGAAAAGAGGTATTCTATTTCTCGGTCATGAAGATGTGCAAGAGGCAAAGAAATCTATGAAAGAAAAAGGTCTTAAAGCTGAAGATGTTAAGAATTTACCGCCTATTGAAGAAATACATGGTCTTGATAACCTGACACAGTTAGTAGAGGTAAAATCTCTCTATAGATTTGATGAAGGTGATATTCCTCATAATAAGTCTGCTAGTCAATGCTTGGATGAGTTTGATAATTTTATTGTTAAACAAGAAAACTTCAATGCTTATGTTAGTAGACAATTGAAACGTAATGCTTACATGCTCGACTGCTTGGGCGATTATATGCGGAGAACTGTTAGTGATCTTAAGATTAGTTGTAAACATGCTTCCATGGTTAGAACTCAAGTACAACAAGTACTTAAGGCACATGATGATTTGCTTAATGAGTTGAATAGTAAGAACAATGATAATGCTGTTAGAGTTATGACTAGAGGTGGTAAAATGACCCAGGAACCTTTGTATCCTGAGGGCCATCCTAAGAGAATTGAGCAAGATTCTCAAAGAACTAATACTGATGCACCTAGTCCTTCTAATAAAAAGAAAAGGAAAACTGATAGGACTTTGCGTGCTTCTAGTGAACCTTTTATAGACACACCTAAGAATCCCAATGATATTTCTATTTCTGATGATGAGACACAATCTCGTGATGAACATGAACTTGGTGCTAATGTTAATGATGATGTTCATGTTGATGCTCAACCTAGTAATGATAACGATGTGGAGGTAGAACCTGCTGTTGATCTTGATAACCCACAATCTAAGAATCAACGTTATGATAAGAGAGACTTCATTGCTAGAAAACATGGTAGAGAAAGAGAACCATGGGTTCAGAAACCCATGACCTTTCCTCCTAAACCTTCCAAGAAGAAGGATGATAAGGATTTTGAGCGCTTTATTGAAATGCTTAGACCTGTCTTTTTGCGTATGCGCTTGACTGATATTCTGAAAATGTTTCCTTATGCTAAGTATATGAATGATATTGTTACTAATAAAAGAAAGATACCAGAAGCTGAAATTTCCACCATGCTTGCTAATTACACTTTTAAGGGTGGAATACCGAAGAAACTAGGAGACCCAGGAGTACCAACTATACCATGCTCCATTAAAAGAAACTATGTTAAAACTGCTTTATGTGATCTTGGAGCCGGTGTTAGTGTTATGCCTTTCTCTTTATATCGTAGACTTGAATTGAATAAGTTGACACCTACTAAAATCTCTTTGCAAATGGCCGATAAATAAACTGCTATACCCATCGGTATTTGTGAGGATGTGCCTGTTGTGGTTGCAAACGTTACTATCTTAATGGACATTAATTGAGTTTCTAGACATTTAATGTGCATAATTCAAATTTGAACTGCAAGCACATGCTCCGGTGCACCAAAGTTGGTTGAAAAATCACATGTGTGTCCTTGGGTGAATTTCTAGGTCCCATGCAAGAAATGGGAATGAAGTTCAGACATCTGGGCGTCGTGACTCGGCCGAGAACATTGAGAAACTTTGTTTTAAATTCCTGTAAATCAAAACTCACCTGGAAATCATGAAACTTGGCATGGTGTCATGCCATGGCACTAACATGCTGTGGTAAAAAACTTGGCTGAATTGGAACAAGTTTTGGTATAAGCTTCTTGCAAACCGGAGCTTCTGTCAAGAAGGCTCATGGTTCTGAGAGGGAACGTGTCACCTTTGTGTGCGAAACGATATACGCTGCCCCCCCTTGATTTTCTTTACAGAGGCAACATAGAACTATATGAGTGTCGTGTTAGATTTTGGGATTAGTCTGGGTTCGTTTGGCCTTTTTTATACATTAATTGAGTTTCTAGTCATTTAATGTGCATAATTCAATTTTGAAGTACAAGCACATGCTCCAGTGCACCAAAGTTAGTTGAAAAATAACATGTGTGTCCTCGGGTGAATTTCTAAGTCCCATGCAAGAAATGGGAATGAAATTCAAACATCTCGGCGTTGTGGCTCGGCCAAGAACATTGAGAAACTTGGTTTTAAAATTCTTGTAAATCCAAAACACGCCTGAAAATCATGAAACTTGGCATGGTGTCATGTCATGGTACTAACATATTGTGGTAATTTTTTTGGCCGAATTGGAACAAGTTTTGGATATAAGCTTCTTGCAAACCGGAGCTTCTCTCAAGAAGGCTCGTGGTTCTGATAGGGAACGTGTCACCTTTGTGTGCGAAATGATATACGCTACCCCCCTTGATTTTCTTTACAGAGGCAACATAGAACTATACGAGTGTCGTGTTAAATTTTGGAATTATTCCGGGTCTGTTTGGCGTTTTTATACATTAATTGAGTTTCTGGTCATTTAATGTGCATAATTCAAATTTGAACTACAAGCACATGCTACAGTGCACCAAAGTTGGTTGAAAAATCACATGTGTGTCCTCGAGTAAATTTCTAGGTCCCATGCAAGAAATGGGAATGAAATTCAAACATCTGGGCATCGTGGCTCGGCCGGAAACATTGAGAAACTTGGTTTTTTAATTCCTGTAAATCCAAAACACGCATGAAAATCATGAAACTTGGCTTGGTGTCATGACATGGCACCAACATGCTGTGGTAATTTTGTTGTCCGATTTGCGAAGGCACACACATTAACAATCAACAAAGTCATTTTGGAACAAGTGCTGTCACATTACAATCAGAAACACAAGTATTATTGAAACCGTGGGCGTTCTACTTACCATTTAAGTGCCACCACACATCCCTTTTTTTATTAGCTATGAGGCGACGTGCAGGGTAGCTATTTGAGTACGGGAGGCGTGCGATCAAACCCCTGCGCGTGCTTATCAGGACGAGAGCCCTTTGACCTCCATCTGCCGCCCACCTCTCTCCCAAGGTCTCCATTAATGGCGCTCGAGCCCCTGTTTAATGGCGTGGCTATGTCTCACTCAACTGAGATTTAAGAGAGAAAAAGAAAATCTGAAAAGAAATTTTTGCACGGATCTTGATGTAAGATCCGACGGACCTATATAACATCTACTGCGACATATAGCTAGACTGATGAATATATAAGGACGACCACAGTGGATAATAATTGTCTTACATATTTAGGAAGATGATTAAAAAAGCCACATGTGGCTACGCCCGAAATACACAAGGGCAAAAGAAGAAGGAAGACACGTACAATGGTCTGGCTCGCTGATCTCTACTTTCTTGATGCGCTGCAGGTCGCGGAGACTAGTTCTCGCGGCGAGCTGCGATGATCTCTTTCATCAGTTTCATGTCCATAATATGCTGCTTGGTAGCATCTACGGATTCCTCCACCAGCCTTTTGCGCTCGATGCGGAGCACGACATTCTCATCCATAAGTTTCTTGACGATGATGCCCGTCCTCTTCAACAAGGCAGCGGTCTCCTCCGCTTGCTTCGCCCTTTCGGCCATCTTCGCCCTCAGCAGGTCGTGCTCGGCCCGGAGCTTCGCATTGCCCTCCCCTAGTTGCCGGATGACGCCGGTAGCCTGTTCAAACGAGGCTTTCATGTCGTCCTGCAACCTCGCCCAGCCGGAGATCTGATCCATCTGGCTATGGACGATCGCATGCATGCGCCTGGAAGAGTCCTCGCCTGCCCGCGAGACATTTTCCTAGGCCGCCGCAGCGCAAGAGGACATCTCCGCTGCATTCACGGCGCGACGGGACATCTCTGCTGCTTCCGCGACGCGGCCGGACCAGTCTGTTGCATCGACGGTGCGGCGGGACCTCCGTGATGCTTCGGCAGCGGGGCGGGACCTCTGTGCTGCTACTGCTGCGGGGCGGGACATGTCGACTGCTTTCGCGGTGAGGCGGGACATCTCTCGTGCTTCCGCTTCCATGCTCGCCTCTCCTGGTGGTAATCTCTCGGCCCAGAACTCACGCTGGCCATGGCAGGCGCAAGGGAACGATGCTGAATGACTTGTTTGTTTTTGTGGATGAGGATTTGAGGAGGAATGTGCAGTCATCTTGGCATAGTGGTATTTATAACCGAGTAATAATATGCTCCTATGTGGGAAACCATTTAGGTTGTAATCGGTGTGAACGGGTTTGCAATTAAATATAGCATGGTAATCATATTGAACAGGTTTGTAATTTGGAATGTGACGAGACGCAGGTGAGGGAGTCTTGGACTAAGGGGTCCTCGGGCGTCTGGCCTATTGGACATGGGCCGGACTAATGGGCTGTGAAGATACAAGACCGAAGACTCTCTCCCGTGTCCGGATGGGACTCTCCTTGGCGTGGAAGGCAAGCTTGGCGTCCAAATATGAAGATTCCTTTCTCTGTAACCGACTTTGTACAACCCTAAATCCCCTCCGGTGCCTATATAAATCGGAGGGCTCAGTCCGGAGGATAGACATAGTCATACAAGCTAGACTTCTAGGGTTTTAGCCATTAAGATCTCATGGTAGATCAACTCTTGTAACACTTCTTTTCATCAAGATCAATTAAGCAGGAAGTAGGGTATTACCTCCAGAGAGAGGGCCCAAACCTGGGTAAACATTGTGTCCCCTGTCTTCTGTTACCATCGACCTTAGACACACAGTTCGGGACCCCCTACCCGAGATCCGCCGGTTTTGACACCGACATTAGTGCTTTCATTGAGAGTTCCACTGTGTCGTCCCCAAAAGGTTTGATGGCTCCTTCAATCATCTACAACGATGATGTCCAAGGGGAAATCTTCCTCCCCGGATAGATCTTCGTATTCGGCGGCTTCGCACTGCGGGGCAACTCGCTTGGCCACCTGGAGCAGATCGACAACTACGCCCCTGGCCATCAGGTCAGATTTGGCAGCTTGAACTACGTCGCGGATATCCGTGGAGACTTGATCTTCGACGGATTTGAGACCACGGCAGCCGCTCCCTGTCACCGCGATGAACATGACTTAAATCTGTCATCGGACCATACCCAGGAAATTGCACCTGTAACCACTCTCGCCTTAGATCCGGAGCAGATCGCACTATCTAAGGACGGGAAGCTCAACCCCGCCACAGAAGCCGCAGACTCCGCGGCGTTGGAGCCGCACACAAACCTAACCTCGGGTGATATCTGTGTTACCGGAACCTCGGACTCATTTCTGGCTATAAGTTCCGAACCATGTGCGTCCGTGTACGTCGAGCTTGATCAGTCATCAATCGTCGAATTCAGCGCCGCGGACATCTTCCGGCACTCGCCTTTAGGCGACGTGCTAAACTCATTAAAAAATCTATCCTTAGCGGGGGACTCACAACCGAATTATATCCGGTTTGAACTGGAGGCTGATGACGGAGAATTTCGCTTCCCATCCACCGCCCACTTCATAGCCACTTTCGAGGACTTAAATGACATGCTCGATTACGGCTCCGATGACATCGGCAGTATGGACGATGATGCCAATGAGGACCAGGGCCAAAACCTGCCGTTACCAGACGCTGGACGACCACTTCTTCGTAGGACGTGTACATGGTGGATACACCTAAAGAAACTAACGATGATGACAAAGAAGATCCAGTCGAGGATAAACCTTCTGAGACACAGCCCAGACGCCGGCGTCAGCGGCGCCGCTCTAAGTCACATCGTTCAAAAGACAGCAATACCGGCACCGGAGAAAATAATACTTCGGACGATGCCGAAGACAATGAAGACCCTGTTGAAGCAACTTCCGAACAGGAGGAACGGGAAAACGGCGAGGTTAGCCCTGATGAACAGGCCATACACGATGACTCGGAGGACAGTAATTACCTTCCGCTCTCCGAGGATGAGGTGAGCCTCGGCAACGAGGACTTCATCGTGCCTAAGGAACCTCTCGAACAAGAGCGCTTTAAGCGCCGGCTAATAGCCACTACAAGGAGCCTGAAAAAGAAACAACAGCAGCTTCAAGCAGACCAAGATCTGCTCAATGACAGATGGACTCATGTCCTGGCAGCTGAAGAATACAGCCTCAAGCGCCTAGCCAAAAGTTACCCGAAGCGCAAATTGCTACCTCAGTTCGATGACGAGGCGCCGGAGCTTGTACCACCACCGCGCAATGCGACTGACCGACCACCACGTGGTCGGGACAAAGCGGCAACTCAAGTTGAACAGCAGCCCGCCCCACCTCAACGTAAAAGCAGAGATAAAACAGCTTGGGGTTATACATATGACCTTCGGTAGGACCTGGACAGTAGAGTAGGACATACCAGAATGATCTACGGATCGCGAGGACGTGCCTCGACACGCGACGATGGCCATCTATTCGGACGTGACAAGCCTAGTCACGCCCGGGCTGAAAACCACAGACGGACTCCATCTGGGCTACGTCGCGATGCGACCCGATATAGAGGCGCCACACACCCTCTTTGCTTCACTAATGAAGTAATGGAGCATGAATTCCCAGAAGGTTTTAAACCCATCAACATCGAATCGTATGATGGAACAACTAATCCTGCGGTATTGATCGAGGATTTTCTTCTCCATATCCGTATGGCTCGCGGAGATGACCTTCACGCCATCAAATACCTCCCGTTAAAACTCAAAGGACCAGCTCGACACTGGTTAAACAGTCTGCCTGAAAACTCTATTGGTAGCTGGGAGGACTTGGAAGACACCTTCCGTGACAACTTCCAAGGCACATACGTACGACCTCCAGATGCGGATGACTTAAGTCACATAGTTCAAAAGCCCGGAGAGTCAGCCAGGAAATTCTGGACTAGGTTCCTAACCAAAAAGAACTAGATCGTCGACTGTCTGGATGCCGAAGCCCTAGCGGCCTTTAAACATAGCATCCGCTACGAATGGCTCGCCCGCCACATCGGCCAAGAAAAGCCGAAGTCCATGGCAGCCCTCACGGCACTCAAGACCCGCTTTTGTGCGGGTGAGGATAGTTGGCTGGCCCGTAGCAAAAACACGGCAAGCGAAGCGGGCACCTTCGAGGTCAGAAACAACAATGGTAAGCTCCAACGCAACAGGCACAAACGTCGAAACAATGGTGACAATACCAATGACACGACAGTCAACGCAGCATTCAGTGGCTCCATGTCTGGTCAGCGGAAGAAGCCATATAAAATAAACAATCAGGGACCATCCAGCTTGGACCGCATACTCGATCGTCCGTGCCACATCCATGGCACCCCAGACAAACCAGCCAATCATACCAACAGAGATTGTTGGGTTTTTAAACAGGCCGACAAGTTAAATGTCGAGAACAAGGAGAAGGGATCGCAAAGCGAGGACGATGACGAGGAGCCTCGGCCATCGAACACAGGGGGACAGAAGATGTTTCCCCCTCAGGTCAAAATGGTGAACATCAGATATGCCACCCACATCCCCAAGAGGGAGCGCAAGCGCGCGCTCAGGGACGTCTACACGATAGAGCCAGTCGCCCCAAAATTTAATCCATGGTCGTCATGCCCGATCACCTTCGATCGTTGGGATCATCCGACCAGTATCCATCACAGCGGTTCGGCCGCACTGGTCCTTGACCCAATAATTGATGGATTCCACCTGACGCGAGTCCTCATGGACGGTGGCAGCAACCTCAACCTGCTCTATCAGGATAGAGTGCGCAAAATGGGCATTAACCCATCACGGATCAAGCCCACAAAGACTACCTTCAAAGGAGTCATACCAAGTGTAGAGGCCCGCTGTACGGGCTCAATCACACTAGAGGTTGTCTTCGGATCTCCGGACAACTTCCGAAGCAAAGAATTAATCTTTGATATCGTCCCCTTTTGCAGCGGCTATCACACACTGCTTGGACGAACCGCATTCGCTCGATTCAACACGGTGCCACACTATGCTTATCTCAAGCTCAAGATGTCCGGACCACGCGGCGTCATAATAGTTAATGGAAACACAGAACGCTCCCCCTGTACCGAGGAACACACCGCTGCCTTGGAAGCAGAAGAACAGAGCGGCCTTTTCAAGCAGAACCTTAATTTTGCGGCCGAGCTCCCGGAGACCGTCAAGAGAGTCCGGACTATTCTGCAGTAGGATAGCTCAGCTCGTCAAGAGCTCGACAAGCAATTCAGCCTCCGTCCCAGTCCCGACCAAGTGGCGGCAATCGTACCGCGCGTACATAACTACGCACTCAAAATACCATGGGCATGGATGGAGGCATAACTAGCTTGTGATCCACAATAGGGCTCGACCGTCCCCGGATACGCGTACTTTCACTTTTTCTTCTTTCACCTTTTCAGGTTTGTTTTCCACAGGCCTTCCCTGACGGCCTGACCATTGGTCCTTTTGAAGGATAAATACACCAAGACGGCAAGAAGCATGGACGTATGGGGGAATTTTTAGGTGGTCTCTTTAACGATCCCTTTACCTGTTTTCAGGACCCACACGCAGGTCTCCCTTGGTTATGGCATATTAAATAGCCTTCTGCTTATTGCACTACTTGTATAAATGCGCTTTCACGTACTAATGAAATTATAATGGAAACAGTTTGCGGCCCAAATTCTACGGCTCTAGCTTACTACACTTTCTTCTTTCTCCTTTTTCTTTTTGATAACCTTATCAAATAGCACCCGTACACTTTGGTACGTTTTTATCTGCCAGGGGCTTCATAGCACCCCGTAATACGGCAACAAAGTCCGAACACTTTTTACAATATAGTTCGGCACCCCGAATTTAGCACTATATGCATTCGCTCCGAATCATGTCTTTGGTCAATAGTTGGGTTGCCCGGCTCCTGTGCTTGCTACCTTACATTCTGCTATATCGGCTAGGGTGGTAAAGGGAGAACTACTGCGATTGTGCCCTAGTTTACCCGGATGAGCACCTCAGTAGAGAAAGCCGAAAACTGACTGTCATGATGCGGCGAGAGCCGGTCAGCTCTTCGGAGGTTTCAAATCTTTAGCGAATTTTTCCGCATTACGCGAGGGATTGGTACTTACCCGATCAGGTGTTTACAGCATCCTAGTTCGGAGACTAGGGGCTGCGCCTAAATTTTTATTGTCAAACTCCTATGGCTAAGTGAGGGTGCTAAAGCCGCATAGTCCGTTTGCCTGGTTCATTGCGCTAAACACCTCCTTCAAGGACCAAACAATTTGATCAAGAGTGTTTAGATTACATCTCGAACACCCCCGTACTACCTACGTGGGGGCAGAAGCCGACGACTGGCCAACTCTAAGATTTCACAAAACACGGCCGCACAGGAGGTAATTTTTTTACATAACAAACATTATATTACATAACGACTCTGTTTCATCATACAAGGCAGAGACAACATGAATGTATTCATTCGAAAATAATGTCTTGAGCACATTGCGTCGCCACAATACGAGATCCCTCCAGGACGTCATCAAAATACCGCTCGGGCGTGCGGTGCTCCTTGCCCTCCGGCGGTCCCCCGGTCGCAAGCTTAACGGCGTCCATCTTCGCCCACCACACCTTGACGCGGGTGAAGGCCGTGCGCACGCTCTCGATGCAGACCGACCGCTTGATGACGTCGAGCCGAGGGCAGGCATTCACCAGCCGCTTCACGAGCCCGACGTAGCTGCTAGGTATAGCTTCGGCAGGCCACAACCGGATTATTAAATCCTTCATGGCCAGTTCGGCCACCCTATGCAGCTCGACCAGCTGTTTTAGCTGATCGCTAAAGGGCACTGGATGTTCTGGCGCAAGATATTGCGACCAGAACAGCTTCTCCGTTGAGCTCCCTTCTTCGGCTCGGAAGAACTCCGCTGCGTCAAACACACTGCGCGGCAGATCCTCAAATGCCCCTAGAGAACTCCGAATCCGGGTTAGTAAGAGATACTTCTTCTTCACATACTTGCTTTGCATACTAAATGCCTTACCCGCTGCGATTTTCATGGCCTCCTGGATCTCCTGGAGGGTGCCCTGGGCTTCAACTCGGTCCTCTTCCGCGCTTTGGCGAGCCTTAGCGAGTTCGGTCTCTCGAGCCGAAATATCGCCCTCCAAGGATTCGAATTTCTTCACGGCGTCCTGGAGCTCTTGCTGGACCTCATCAAGTCTGGCCTCGTGCTTCTCATGGGCGGCTTTTTCCTTGGCAGCTTTCTCCTCGGCCTCGGCCAGGGCCTTTTTAAGGACCTCAACCTTGGTCGCCGCTCCTACAAATATCATGGCACTACGGTCAATACACATCATTTATTCTTTTCGAATATACAGCAAGTCACCACATACCTCGCTTGTCCTCCAGCTGCCTTTTTACAAGGCCGAGATCTTCTTCGGCCCACTCCAGACTCTTCTTTAGTCCGGAGACCTCAGCAGCATGAGAGGTCGCGGCCAGCAACGGCACCTGCTTATTCATACAAGACATATTTAGTTAGTTTCCTGCAAAAATTACTCGATCCTCTGTCCGGCTTTTATTTCCGAACACAGGATAGTGTCTCAGGGGCTCTGTCTATACTAGGATTCTCTTTTGCGTCGCTTACCTGAAAACCTGTCAGCAGGCTGCTGCAGGCTTCGGTCAGTCCGCTCTTGATGGACTGAACCCTCTCAACCACCGTACCCATAAGGATACGGTGTTCCTCCACAATGGAAGCGCCTCGTAGCGCTTCCAGAAGATTATCCAGTGCCTCTGGTTGGATAGAGGTCACCGGCGGGATAGGCATGCCTCCTTCTTTCGAAGGAGGTTGCTCGCCGGATTCCGGAGCCGTATAGGTCTCCGGAATCATATTCTGCTAGGGGCCAAACTGAACACGGCCCCCATTGCCCGTCTCGATGGGGATCTGCTCCCCCATGTGTCCGGTGATGGAGGTTTCGCCCTCCGGCGCCTCCCTGACGGCCCCCTGAACCTCTCCCTGGCCGGGGAAGGTCCTTTAGGACAGCACCTCTGTGTCGCCCTTGGCCTTGGGAGATTGAGCGGCCGGCGGTGACTCACTGGCCATCGCCTTTGAATCCAGCGAACCTCCTGATGAGGATCACAGGGAGCTGTCATGGGCCGGACTACATAGACGTATGCGGGTTTTCAGTACTTACGATGCGGCCAGGGGCTTGTTTCGGGGGCGTCGCTCCGGACTGCTATCGATGTCCCACGTGGAGTTACCCGCAAGGGAGCCCTTCCCCCTCTTGGATGCCTCCGCCTCCAGATTTGTGGAGGCTGCCCTCTTCTTCCTTCCCCCTCAGGGGGAGAGTTGCTCTCCTTCTCCTCCTCGTCGTCTTCGGCGACGGAGGAGTGAGTCTCGTTGTCTTCGGACGTCACATCTGAAGCACCCTTGCGGCGAGGGCCACTTTTGCCCCCTTGGACTTCTTCTTGGCCTTCTTCTCCGGCGCTTTGTAGGGCGCCAGAACTAGCATCTTCGCCAGGAGCGGGATGACTGGTTCTTCGGGCAGCGGAGCCGAACACTGAATCCGCTCCGCCTTCTTTGTCCAGCCCTGAAGAATGAATGGTGAAGCTTAAGCATCTTCACTGAACAAGCAAGTAAAGGATGCATCTTGAAACAGGAAAACTTACCGGACTGGCAGGATGTGCTAGGGCAAGTAAAGGACCTTCTTCGTACCTCTTTTTTTAGGGAAAAAGTAGTCGTACGTCTAGTACCACTAGTTGGGTGCGTGCGACCTATACCTGTCATCACTTTAGGTCTCCTTTTCAAACCGCAGCTACGCTTCATAGTACATATTTTTCACGCATTTATCCTCCTATATGTACTACTAGGCTATTTCCACGTGCTCCCTTTCGCCGACATGTGGGACATAGAGCATCTGGGTCGTAGTGCATGCACTACTCGGAGCATATGCAACCATGCCGGTGAACTTTACATTTCAGACCTCACGAATTACATGCAAACCCCCCGCGGAAGAATAAATAAATAAAAGAATTACTACATGCAAACCGGATTATTTTCATAGAAAACGGAGCACATTCATTAAATTTTGGACATAACGCATTTATAATAAACGACCGGACCTAAACCAGTCTAAGGGCCTCTTTGATTCGCTTGATAATGAAAGCACAGGAATGGGGAAAGTATGATGGTGATGAACCGAGACGATGAGGAAGAGGAGTAGTACTATACATGCTATAGACTGGACTGTAGCACATTGTTTTTTATGGCCATATCACCACATTATTTTCTATGGCCTATTGCGTGCTGGTTCACTAGGCTGATGTGGTTCGCACTCCTCCAATGTGAGTAGTAGTACTAGTATATACACTATAAATACCGCATGATTCTTTGCTCCTTCTTACGTACTTCGCCGACATGTGGGAGTGCCAGCATCCGGGTCGACGTGTCATGAACCAGATTAGAGTGGGGAACGGAAGGGGGGCATCACCCCGGTCGTAGCTGATACGTCTCCAACTAATCTGTAATTTATGAAGTATTCATGTCATGTTTACAACAATTCTATATTATTCTGGTATAATTTGATTAGAACTAACCCAGACTGACAGTCTTTTCAGCAGAACTACCGTGGTGTTGTTTTTGTGCAAAAATAAAAGTTCCTGGAATGGGCTGAAAATTTACGGAGAATATTTTTGGAACATACAAAAATACTGGAGCGTACAGATACCAGAGAGGAGTCCCGGGGTAACCACAAGGGTGGGGGCGCACCCACCCCCTAGGGCGCGCCCTCTTATCTTGTCGTCGCCATGCGGGCCCCCTTGACTTGTCCCCGATGCCAACACCTCCTGTAAATCCCAAAAACCCACAACAAAACCTAGATCGGGAGTTCCGCCGCCATAAGCCTCTGTAGCCATGAAAAACCAATCTAGGCCCTCTCTGGCACCCTGCCGGAGGGGGCCATCATCGCCATGGAGGCCAAGGACCAGAGGGAGAACCTCTCCCCATCTAGGGGGACGCCATGGCGGATAAAGCACAAGGGGGAGAACCTCTCTCCCTCTCTCTCGGTGACGCCGGAGTGCCATCGGGGGAACCATCGTCGCAGTGATCGTCTTCATCAACATCACCATCTTCATCACCATCCTCATCTCTTTTACGCGGTCCACTCTCCCGCACCCCGCTGTAATCCCCTACTTGAACATGGTGCTTTATGCCACATACTATGATGCAAGGATGTGTTGCCATCCTATGATGTTTTGAGTAGATTTCTTTTGTCTTTTGGGTTGATTGACGATATAGATTGGTTTGAGTTGTATGTTTTATTTTGGTGCTATCCTATGGTGCCTTCCATGTCGCGCTCACATGAAGGATTCTCGCTGTAGGGTGTTGCAATATGTTCATGATTCTCTTATAGTGGGTTGCTTGAGTGACAGAAGCATAAACCCGAGTAAGGGGGTTGTTGCGTATGGGATAAAGGGGACTTGATACTTTGATGCTATGGTTGGGTTTTACCTTAATGATATTTAGTAGTTGCGGATGCTTGCTAGAGTTCCAATCATAAGTGTATATGATCCAAGAAGAGAAAGTATATTAGCTTATGCCTCTCCCTGATATGAAATTGCAAGATGATTATCGATTTGGTTAACAATTGCCTAGGACAATTCCGCACACCGACCCATCATTATTCCACACTCGCTATTTATAACATATAGTAATATATTATAACTTTATGTTAACAATACCTATTTTTATATTTTAGTTCTCCGATATCATGCAAAGTTATCCTCTTTATACCCACAACATAGTTTTATTTCTCGTTTATAGTTGGAAGCAAACGTTCGGCGTACGTAGAGTCGTATCAGTGTCAGATAGGACTTGAGAGAATATTGATCTTACCTTTATCTCCTTGTGGGTTTGACACTCCATACTTATCACTTCCACCTTTGGAAATTTCTACGATGATTCCTTGCACTTGGGGATTATCAAGCTCTTTTCTGGCACCGTTGCCAAGGAACAATAGCGTGGGATTGTTATTTTCGTGTATGCTTGTTTTCTTTCTTCACTAAGTAGTTTTTGTTTTCCCTTTTGTTTTTGTTTATTGTGAGTGAAACAAATAAAATAAAAAAAAATTCAAAATACAAAAAAAATCTTGCCTCTTATGCCTAAAAACTTTTTCAAAAAGAGAAGTGATTGGAAGGTCATGCATTGGAGAAGTGAGGGTCGACCTTGAACACTTGTGTTCATGCTCATGGAAACAATGTAGAATTTTTCATGGAAGTTCCTAAAAAATAAGTATCCCCTTGTATATATCCATTGTATTATAAAAATAATGTGCCAAGCTTTGGCTTTAGAATGTTTAAATTGCTTGTTTGGTGTGTGGAGCAGAAAAACAGAAACTTTTGTTGTAGTATTTGAATTTTTATTTTTTACTGGAGCATGATAAAATCTTGAAATTTTTACACAGTACTGTTCTACAAATTGTTTAGATTGTCATAACTTTTTGGAATTTTGGAAGTTAGTATACGAAAGTTCCAGATTGCTACAGACTATCCTGTTCTTGACAGATTCCGTTTTCTATGTGTTGTTCACTTATTTTGATGAATCTATGGGTAGTATCGGGGGGTATGAACCATGGTGAAGTTGGAATACAGTAGATATAATGCTAATATGAAATTGTAATGAGTTTACAACAGTACCTAAAGGTAGTGATTTGCTTTCTTGTACTAATGGATCTCACAAAGTTGTTTCTTAAGTTTTGTGTGGATGAAGTGTTCGAAGAACGAGGAGTTACCGATATGAGAAGAATAAGGAGAGGCAAGAGTTCAAGCTTGGGGATTCCAAGGCACCCCAAGTAAATATTTCAATGATACTCAAGCATCTAAGCTTGGGGATGCCCCAGTTGGCATCCAATCTTTCTTCTTCAACAATTATCGGTATACCTCGGTTTTTGTTTTGTTCACATATTATGCGTCTTTCGTGCATAATTTTCGTTTCTTTTCCTTTATGCACCATGCTATTATGAGATAGTCCTTCATTGATTTATAGAATGCTTCATGTGCTTCACTTAAATCTTTTGAGTATGGCTTTATATAATGCTCTTTGTGCTTCACTTAAATCTTTTGAGTATGGTTTTATAGAATGCTTCGTGTGCTTCACTTATATATTTGGAGCTTGGATATTGGTTGATATATATTAATTGTAGAATGCTCTATGAACTTCACTTATATCCTTTAGATTATGAATAAAATTATTATTGGAGTTGAGCTTGGAAGTGTCATTAAAATATCATGCCTAGCTAAAAAGGCATTAACGAAAAGCGCTTGTTGAGAGGAACCCAATATTTACCCCTACTATTTTTGTGTGTTCACATGATTAAGCTACTGTAGTAATCATGTTTTATAGCTTTTGTTTCAATAAAGTGCCAAGTAAGACCTTTGGGATGGCTTACGGTGATAGTTGATTTGATCTTGCTGAAAAACAGAAACTTTTGCGCTCATTGCCAGAATTTAAACAATCACAGAAGCGTGATTTTAATCTGATTTTTTAACAAAAGATTGATATGCAAACTTCCTAGGTCGTCCTAATTTTTCAGAATTTTTGGAGTAACAGAAGTATGGTTGTTGTTCATATCATTACAGACTATTCTGTTTCTGGCAGATTCTGTTTTCAATGCATAGTTTGCTTGTCTTCTAGTTTCTATGGCTTATATTGCTCCATATAAATTGTAGAAATTATATGATACAGTAGGCATTGTGTGAGAACAATTATGAATCTTATCTTAACAGTACATAAAAGTGAATGATTTACTCTTTATCATACTAACCGATCTCACGAAGTCCCGTTAAGTTTTGTGTGATTGAAGTTTTAAAGTTTTGGGTTAGATATCGATATGAGGAGAATAAGGAGTGGAAAGACCCTAAGATTGGGGATGCCCAAGGCACCACAAGGTAATAATTAAGGAAGACTCAAGCGCGTAAGCTTGGGGATGCCCCGGAAGGCATCCCCTCTTTCGTCTTCAAAACCATCGGTATACCTTACTCGGAGCTATATTTTTATTTGTCACATGATATGTGTTTTGCTTGGAGCGTATTTTCATTTTACTTGCTGTTTGAATAAAATCATTGGATCTGAAATCTTGAATGAGAGAGAGTCCTCCCATGGCTAGTTAACTATTTGACTACTAAGTGTTCTTCACTTATATCTTTTTGTAGTAGTTTGTCATTTACTCACGTGCTTCACTTATATCCTATGAGTAAATGGTTGAATGAATTCAATATCATAGATCTGAAATTATATATGCTTCATATGCTTATCCCATGGGGAGTAATGACTTCACTTATAAGAAGTATAGGTGGTAAAATTTATTGAAAGTTAGCAAACTCAACTTTGGTCACTTGAACAATTCATGAAAGAATATTGAAGGAAGAGAGATTTCACATATAAATGTACTATCTTTGACATCTTCTATGATTGTGAGCCCCATTGATTATTTTCAAACTGGAGCAAATTAGTTGACGTTGGACAAAGAAGACAATGTAATGAGTTATGTTTGGGTATATTTGCATAGAACTTATATCGTTATGGATCCTCTAACATGTGGTGCTTCCTTAGGATCTTTTGCTAGCCAAAATTTTGTACTAAGTAGAGATACTACTTGTGCATCCAAAACCCTTAAACCCAGTTTCATGCCATGAGTTTCCACCATATCTACCTATGGATTGAATAAGATCCTTCAAGTAAGTTGTCATCGGTGCAAAAAGCAATAAAAATTGCTCCTAAATATGTATGATCTTTTATTGTAAAGGAAACTAAGCGTTGTACGAACTTGTGGTGGTAAAGAAATAAAAGCGACGGACTGCATAATAAAGGTTGCTATCACAAAGGCAATACAACGTGATGTTCCTTTGCATTAAGGGTTTGCACATCCAAAACTAAAAAGTGCATGACAACCTCTACTTCCCTCTGCGAAGGGCCTACCTTTTACTTTCATGTATTTACTTTTATGCAAGAGTCAATAGTATTCCTTCTTATTTCAACCTCAATTATCCTTTAGTTGGCAAGCATCATGTGGTGGGGAAAGATCCAAGCATATATGGCCACTCAAATATATTTAATCATGAATTATTATTGTTGACCATATCTATATGATAAATAAGTTGTGAGGCGAAACATTAAGCCCCTATCTTTCTCTGTGTTCGACGGATGTTATTTGTTCTAAAAATAAGCTTTGACTGTTAGCAATCATGGAAGACTATACGATAGTTGAGTATGTGGGATTTTCTAAATCAAAGCTCTTACATAGACCCTTCCTGAAAATAAGATGAATCGCAATTGTTTGATGACTAAGAACATGGTTTGTTAGTTTTCAAGAAACTTTATGGTCTATACCTTAACATATGTATAGCTTGCTGCTTGATCATGAGGAGTTTTATGAGATGAGCTACTGTTTATGATAGAGAATAGTGTTAGAAAAAGTGATTGGAATTATCATTGATCAAACTTGTGCACTTGCTAGCATTCACACTTCATAAATTATTTCTTTTATCATTTACCTACTCGAGGACGAGCAGGAATTAAGCTTGGGGATACTGATATGTCTCCAACATATCTATAATTTATGAAGTATCCATGCCATGTTTACAACAATTCTATATGATTTTGGTATGATTTGATTACAACTAACCCGGACTAACGCTATTTTCAGCAGAACTACCGTGGTGTTGTTTTTGTGTAGAAATAAAAGTTCTCGGAATGGGCTGAAAATTTACGGAGAATATTTTTGGAAAATATAAAATATACTGGAGCGAAAAGATACCAGAGAGGAGTCCTGGGGTAACCACAAGGGTGGGGGCGCCCCACCCCCCTAGGGCGTGCCCCCTATCTTGTCGTCGCCTCGCGGGCCACCTTGACTTGTCCCCCACGCCAACACCTCCTATAAATCCCAAAAAACCCACAACAAAACCTAGATCGGGATTTCCGCTGCCGTAAGCCTCTGTAGCCACAAAAATCCAATCTAGGCCCTCTCTAGCACCCTGCCGGAGGGGGCCATCATCACCGGAGGCCATGGAGGAGGGTCCCGAAGAGGGCCGTCATCGCCATGGAGGCCAAGGACCAGAGGGAGAACATCTCCCAATCTAGGGGGCGGCCATGGAGGAGAAAGCACAAGGGGAGAACCTCTCCCCCTCTCTCTCGGTGGCACCGGAGTTCCATCGGGGGAACCATCGCCGCGATGATCGTCTTCATCAACATCACCATCTTCATCACCACGCGGTCCACTCTCCCGCACCCCGCTGTAATCCCCTACTTGAACATGGTGCTTTATGACACATATTATGATCCAATGATGTGTTGCCATCCTATGATGTTTTGAGTAGATTTCTTTTGTCTTTTCTGTTGATTGACGATATAGATGGGTTTGAGTTGTATGTTTTATTTTGGTGCTGTTTTATGGTGCCTTCCATGTTGCGCACACGTGAAGGATTCCCGTTGTAGGGTGTTGCAATATGTTCATGATTCGCTTATTGTGGGTTGCTTGAGTGACAGAAGCATAAACTCGAGTAAGGGGGTTGTTGCGTATGGGATAAAGGTGACTTGATACTTTAATGCTATGGTTGGGTTTTATCTTAATGATCTTTAGTAGTTCCGGATGCTTGCTAGAGTTCCAATCATAAGTGCATATGATCCAAGAAGAGAAAGTATGTTAGCTTATGTTGGGGAACGTAGTAATTTCCGAAAAATTCCTACACACACACAGGATCATGGTGATGCATAGCAACGAGAGGGGAGAGTGTGTCCACGTACCCTCGTAGACCGAAACCTGAAGCGTTAGCACAACACGGTTGATGTAGTCGTACGTCTTCACGATCCGACCGATCAAGTACCGAACGTACGGCACCTCCGAGTTCTGCACACGTTCAAGTCGATGACGTCCCTTGTCGGGGATATACCCCGCGGTATGACCCGGCCGGATATATGACCCGGTCGGACTTGGCGTTTCATTGTTAACCCACCAGAGGATTGGCGACTTACGTGTATGGCGGCTCACTGGTGTGACGACTCACGAGCCTGAAGACTCATTGGTGACCCGGCGGGCGTTTCAAACAGATGACAAGGCCTAAGGCCCAGAAGACCGGCTCATGTTATGATGGGCCGGCTTAAGAGGAAAGGCATAAAAGAATATTCTCCTACAAAGGAAGCAAGACTAGGACTCCACTTATAATAGAGTAATCCTAATCCTACTAGGACTAGTAATGTAACCCGCCCCTTCAACATATATAAGGAGGGGCAGGGCACCCCAAAATAAGCAAGAAAAGAATCATTAAGGCTAGACACAAAGAGAGGAGAGCTGGATTTATGGCATCTCCCTCATGAGCATAATGAGACCTAGCCACAAACAGCATGTAGGGCTATTACCGGATGATGTTTCCCGGGGGCCGAAGCTGTCTAAATCCTTGTCTTATTTGTTGCGTCTCTCATCCCGATCAACCCCTCTCAAGCTACCACATAGATGCGTTCGCCTCACTACTAAGTCCTCACACAGGACATCTGCCGTGACAAATCCACGATATCCCTCGAACTCCGATCCAGCCGAGCTTTGAGGGAGAGTTCCGTCAGCACGACGGCGTGGTGACGGTGATGATGTTGCTACCGACGCAGGGCTTTGCCTAAGCACCGTTACGATATGATTGAGGTGGATTATGGTGGAGGGTGGCACCGCACACGGCTAAGAGATCAAGAGATCAATTGTTGTGTCTATGGGGTGCCCCCCTCCTCCGGATATAAAGGGGGGAGGAGAGGGCCGGCCAAGGGGAGGAGGTGCGCCCAAGGGGGAGTCCTTCTCCCACCGAGAGTAGGACTCCTCCTTTTCCTATTTGGAGAGGGAGAGGGAAGGAAGAGGAAGGAGGGAGGAAGAAAAGGGGGGCCGGCCCCCCTCCCAATTTGGATTGGGCTTGGGGGGGCCCCTCCCTTGCTCCTTTCCCCTCCTTTCCACTAAAGCCCATTAAGGTCCATATACCTCCCGGGGGGTTCCGATAACCTCCCGGTGCTCCGGTATTATCCCGATATCACCCGGAACCATTCCGGTGTCCAAATATAGTCGTCCAATATATCGATCATTATGTCTCGACCATTTCGAGACTCCTCGTCATGTCCGTGAGCACATCCGGGACTCCGAACTATCTTCGGTACATCAAAACACATAAACTCATAATATAACCGTCATCGAACTTTAAGCGTGCGGACCCTACGGGTTCGAGAACTATGTAGACATGACCGAGACACGTCTCCGGTCAATAACCAATAGCGGAACCTGGATGCTCATATTGGCTCCCACATATTCTACGAAGATCTTTATCGGTCAAACCGCATAACAACATACGTTGTTACCTTTGTCATCGGTATGTTACTTGCCCGACATTCGCTCGTCAGTATCTCAATACCTAGTTCAATCTCATTACCGGCAAGTCTCTTTACTCGTTCCGTAACACATCATCTTGTAACTATCTCATTAGTTACAATGCTTGCAAGGTTTATAGTGATGTGCAATACCGAGTGGGCCCAGAGATAGCTCTCCGACAATCGGAGTGACAAATCCTAATCTCAAAATACGCCAACCCAACAAGTACCTTTGGAGACACATGTAGTGCACCTTTATAATCACCCAGTTACGTTGTGACGTTTGGTAGCACACAAAGTGTTCCTTCAGTAAACGGGAGTTGCATAATCTCATAGTCATAGGAACATGTATAACTCATGAAGAAAGAAATAGCAACATACTAAACGATCAAGTGCTAAGCTAATGGAATGGGTCAAGTAAATCACATCATTCTCCTAATGATGTGATCTCATTAATCAAATGACAACTCATGTCTATGGCTAGGAAACTCAACCATCTTTGATTAACGAACTAGTCAAGTAGAGGCATACTAGTGACACTATTTTTGTCTATGTATTCACACATGTATTATGTTTCCGGTTAATACAATTCTAGCGTGAATAATAAACATTTATCATGAAATAAGGAAATAAATAATAACTTTATTATTGCCTCTAGGGCATATTTCCTTCAGTCTCCCACTTGCACTAGAGTCAATAATCTAGCTTACATAGTAATGCTTCTAACACCCATGGAGTCTTGGTGCTGATCATGTTATGCTTGTGAGAGAGGCTTAGTCAACGGGCCTGCAACATTCAGATCTGTACGTATCTTGCAAATCTCTATGTCTCCCACCTAAACTTGATCCCGGATGGAGTTGAAGCGTCTATTGATGTGCTTGGTTCTCTTGTGAAATCTATATTCCTTTGCCAAGGCAATTGCACCAGTACTATTGTCACACAAGATGTTCATTGGACCTGATGCACTAGGTATGACACCTAGATCGGATATGAACTCCTTCATCCAGACTCCTTCATTTGCTGCTTCCGAAGCAGCAATGTACTCCGCTTCACACGCAGATCCTGCCACGACGCTTTGTTTAGAACTGCTCCAACTGACAGCTCCACCGTTCAATATAAACACGTATCCGGTTTGCGATTTAGAATCGTCCGGATCAGTGTCAAAGCTTGCATCGACGTAACCATTTACGACGAGCTCTTTGTCACCTCCATAAACGAGAAACATATCCTTAGTCCTCTTCAGCTATTTCAGGATGTTCTTGACCGCTGTCCAGTGATCCACTCCTGGATTACTTTGGTACCTCCCTGCTAGACTAATAGCAAGGCACACATCAGGTCTGGTACACAACATTGCATACATGATAGAGCCTATGGCTGAAGCATAGGGAACATCTTTCATTTTCTCTCTATCTTCTGCAGTGGTCGGGCATTGAGTCTTACTCAACTTCACACCTTATAACACAAGCAAGAACCCTTTCTTTGCTTGATCCATTTTGAACTTCTTCAAAACTTTGTCAAGGTATGTGCTTTGTGAAAGTCCAATTAAGCGTCTTGATCTATCTCTATAGATCTTGATACCCAATATATAAGCAGCTTCACCGAGGTCCTTCATTGAAAAACTCTTATTCAAGTATCCCTTTATGCTATCCAGAAACTCTAATCATTTCCAATCAACAATATGTCATCCACATATAATATCAGAAATGCTACAGAGCTCCCACTCACTTTCTTGTAAATACAGGCTTCTCCAAAAGTCTGTATAAAACCATATGCTTTGATCACACTATCAAAACGTTTATTCCAACTCCGAGAGGCTTGCACCAGTCCATAAATGGATCGCTGGAGCTTGCACACTTTGTTAGCTCCCTTTGGATCGACAAAACCTTCCGGTTGCATCATATACAACTCTTCTTCCAGAAATCCATTCAGGAATGCAGTTTTGACATCCATTTGCCAAATTTCATAATCATAAAATGCGGCAATTGCTAACATGATTCGGACAGACTTAAGCATCGCTACGGGTGAGAAGGTCTCATCGTAGTCATTTCCTTGAACTTGTCGAAAACCTTTTGCAACAAGTCGAGCTTTATAGACAATAACATTACCGTCAGCGTCAGTCTTCTTCTTGAAGATCCATTTATTCTCGATGGCTTGCCGATCATCGGGCAAGTCAACCAAAGTCCATACTTTGTTCTCATACATGGATCCCATCTCAGATTTCATGGCCTCAAGCCATTTTGCGGAATCTGGGCTCACCATCGCTTCTTCATAGTTCGTAAGTTCGTCATGGTCTAGTAACATAACCTCCAGAACAGGTTTGCCGTACCACTCAGGTGCGGATCTTACTCTGGTTGACCTACGAGGTTCAGTAGCAACTTGATCTGAAGTTTCATGATCATCATCATTAGCTTCCTCACTAATTGGTATAGACGTCACAGGAACCGGTTTCTGTGATGAACTATTTTCCAATAAGGGAGCAGGTACAGTTACCTCATCAAGTTCTAGTTTCCTCCCACTCACTTCTTTCGAGAGAAATCCTTCTCTAGAAAGGATCCAAACTTAGCAACAAAAGTCTTGCCTTCAGATCTGTGATAGAAGGTGTACCCAACAGTTTCTTTTGGGTATCCTATGAAGACACATTTCTCCGATTTGGGTTCGAGCTTATCAGGTTGAAGCTTTTTCACATAAGCATCGCAGCCCCAAACTTTAAGAAATGACAACTTTGGTTTCTTGCCAAACCACAGTTCATAAGGCGTCATGTCAACGGATTTCGATGGTGCCCTATTTAACGTGAATGCAGCCATCTCTAAAGCATAACCCCAAAATGATAGCGGTAAATCAGTAAGAGACATCATAGATCACACCATATCTAGTAAAGTATGATTACAATGTTCGGACACACCATTACGCTGTGGTGTTCTGGGTGGCGTGAGTTGTGAAACTATTCCGCATTGTTTCAAATGAAGACCAAACTCATAACTCAAATATTCTCCTCCACGATCCGATCGTAGAAACTTTATTTTCTTGTTATGATGATTTTCCACTTCACTCTGAAATTCTTTGAACTTTTCAAATGTTTCAGACTTATGTTTCATTAAGTAGATATACCCATATCTGCTTAAATCATCTGTGAAGGTGAGAAAATAACGATACCCGCCGCGAGCCTCAACATTCATCGAACCACATACATCTGTATGTATGATTTCCAACAAATCTGTTGCTCGCTCCATAGTTCCAGAGAACGGCGTTTTAGTCATCTTGCCCATGAGGCACGGTTCGCAAGTACCAAGTGATTCATAAGCAAGTGGTTCCAAAAGTCCATTAGTATGGAGTTTCTTCATGCGCTTTACACCAATATGACCTAAACGGCAGTGCCACAAATAAGTTGCACTATCATTATCAACTCTGCATCTTTTGGCTTCAATATTATGAATATGTGTATCACTACTATCGAGATTCAACAAAAATAGACCACTCTTCAAGGGTGCATGACCATAAAAGATATTACTCATATAAATAGAACAACCATTATTCTCTGATTTAAATGAATAACCGTCTCGCATCAAACAAGATCCAGATATAATGTTCATGCTCAACGCTGGCACCAAATAACAATTATTCAGGTCTAAAACTAATCCCGAAGGTAGATGTAGAGGTAGCGTGCCGACCGCGATCACATCACCTTTGGAACCATTTCCCACGCGCATCGTCACCTCATCCTTAGCCAATCTTCGCTTAATTCGTAGTCCATGTTTCAAGTTGCAAATATTAGCAACAGAACCAGTATCAAATACCCAGGTGCTACTGCGAGCATTAGTAAGGTACACATCAATAACATGTATATCACAAATACCTTTGTTCACCTTGCCATCCTTCTTATCCGCCAAATACTTGGGGCAGTTCCGCTTCCAGTGACCAGTCTGTTTGCAGTAGAAGCACTCAGTCTCAGTCTTAGGTCCAAACTTGGGTTTCTTCTCCCGAGCAGCAACTTGTTTGCTGTTCTTCTTGAAGTTCCCCTTCTTCTTCCCTTTGCCCTTTTTCTTGAAACTGGTGGTCTTGTTGACCATCAACACTTGATGCTCCTTCTTGATTTCTACGTCCGCAGCCTTTAGCATTGCGAAGAGCTCGGGAATCGTCTTATCCATCCCTTGCATATTATAGTTCATCACGAAGCATTTGTAGCTTGGTGGCAGGGATTGAAGAATTCTGTCAATGACACTATCATCCGGAACATTAACTCCCAGTAGAATCAAGTGATTGTTATACCCAGACATTCTGAGTATATGTTCACTGACAGAACTATTCTCCTCCATCTTGCAGCTGTAGAACTTATTGGAGACTTCATATCTCTCAATCCGGGCATTTGCTTGAAATATTAACTTCAACTCCTGGAACATCTCATATGCTCCATGATGTTCAAAACGTCGTTGAAGTCCCGGTTCTAAGCCGTAAAGCATGGCACACTGAACTATCGAGTAGTCATCAGCTTTGCTCTGCCAGACGTTCATAGCATCTGGTGTTGCTCCTACAGCAGGTCTGGCACCTAGCGGTGCTTCCACGATGTAATTCTTCTATGCAGCAATGAGGATAATCCTCAAGTTACAGACCCAGTCCGTGTAATTGCTACCATCATCTTTCAACTTTGCTTTCTCAAGGAACGCATTAAAATTCAATGGAACAACAACACCGGCCATCTATCTACAATCAACATAGACAAGCAAAATACTATCAGGTACTAAGTTCATGATAAATTTAAGTTCAATTAATCGTATTACTTAAGAACTCCCACTTAGATAGACATCCCTCTAATCATCTAAGTGATCACGTGATCCAAATCAACTAAACCATGTCCGATCATCACGTGAGATGGAGTAGTTTCAATGGTGAACATCACTATGTTGATCATATCTACTATATGATTCACGCTCGACCTTTCGGTCTCAGTGTTCCGAGGCCATATCTGCATATGCTAGGCTCGTCAAATTTAACCTGAATATTCCGCGTGTGCAACTGTTTTGCACCAGTTGTATTTGAACGTAGAGCCTATCACACCCGATCATCATGTGGTGTCTCAGCACGAAGAACTTTCGCAACGGTGCATACTCAGGGAGAACACTTATACCTTGAAATTTAGTGAGAGATCATCTTATAATGCTACCGTCAATCAAAGCAAGATAAGATGCATAAAAGATAAACATCACATGCAATCAATATAAGTGATATGATATGGCCATCATCATCTTGTGCTTGTGATCTCCATCTCCGAAGCACCGTCATGATCACCATCGTCACCGGTGCGACACCTTGATCTCCATCGTAGCATCGTTGTTGTCTTGCCAACTTATGCTTCTACAACTATCGCTACCGCTTAGTGATAAAGTAAATCATTACAGGGCGATTGCATTGCATACAATAAAGGGACATCCATATGGCTCCTACCAGTTGCCGATAACTCGGTTACAAAACATGATCATCTCATACAATAAAATATAGCATCATGTCTTGACCATATCACATCACAACATGCCCTGCAAAAACAAGTTAGACGTCCTCTACTTTGTTGTTGAAAGTTTTACGTGGCTGCTACGGGCTGAGCAAGAACCGTGCTTACCTACGCATCAAAACCACAACGATAGTTTGTCAAGTTAGTGCTGTTTTAACCTTCTCAAGGACCGGGCGTAGCCACACTCGGTTCAACTAAAGTTGGAGAAACTGACACCTGCCAGCCACCTGTGTGCAAAGCACGTCGGTAGAACCAGTCTCGCGTAAGCGTACGCGTAATGTCGGTCCGGGCCGCTTCATCCAACAATACCGCCGAACCAAAGTATGACATGCTGGTAAGCAGTATGACTTGTATCGCCCACAACTCACTTGTGTTCCACTCGTGCATATAACATCTACGCATAAAACCTGGCTCTGATACCATTGTTGGGGAACGTAGTAATTTCAAAAAAAATTCTACGCACACACAGGATCATGGTGATGCATAGCAACGAGAGGGGAGAGTGTGTCCACGTACCCTCGTAGACCGAAGGCGGAAGCGTTAGCACAATGCGGTTGATGTAGTCGTACGTCTTCACGGTCCGAACGATCAAGTAACGAACGTACGGCACCTCCGAGTTCTGCACACGTTCAACTCGATGACGTTCCTCGAACTCCGATCCAGCCGAGCTTTGAGGGAGAGTTCTGTCAGCACAACAGCGTGGTGACGGTGATGATGTTGCTACCGACGCAGGGCTTCGCCTAAGCACCGTTACGATATGATCGAGGTGGATTATGGTGGATGGGGGCATCGCACACGGCTAAGAGATCAAGAGATCAATTGTTGTGTCTATGGGGTGCCCCCCTCCTCCGTATATAAAGGGGCGAGGAGAGGGCCGGCCAAGGGGAGGAGGCGCGCCCAAGGGGGGAGTCCTACTCCCACCGGGAGTAGGACTCCTCCTTTTCCTATTTGGAGAGGGAGAGGGAAGGAAGAGGAAGGAGGGAGGAAGGAAAGGGGGCCGGCCCCCCTCCCAATTCGGATTGGGCTTGGGGGGGGAGCCCCCTCCCTTGCTCCTTTCCCCTCCTTTCCACTAAAGCCCATTAAGGCCCATATACCTCCCGGGGGGTTCCGATAACCTCCCGGTGCTCCGGTATTATCCCGATCTCACCCGGAACCATTCCGGTGTCCAAATATAGTCGTTCAATATATCGATCTTTATGTCTCGGCCATTTTGAGACTCCTCGTCATGTCCGTAATCACATACGGGACTCCGAACTACCTTCAGTACATCAAAACACATAAACTCATAATATAACCATCATCAAACTTTAAGCGTGCGGACCCTACGGGTTCGAGAAGTATGTAGACATGACCGAGACACGTCTCCGGTCAATAACCAATAGCGGAACCTGGATGCTCATATTGGCTCCCACATATTCTACGAAGATCTTTATCGGTGAAACCGCATAACAACATCCGTTGTTCCCTTCGTCATCAGTATGTTACTTGCCCGAGATTCGATCGTCGGTATCTCAATACGTTCAATCTCGTTACCGGCAAGTCTCTTTACTCGTTCCGTAACACATCATCCCGTAACTATCTCATTAGTTACAATGCTTGCAAGGCTTATAGTGATGTGCATTACCGAGTGGGCCCAGAGATAGCTCTTCGACAATCAGAGTGACAAATCCTAATCTCGAAATACGCCAACCCAACAAGTACCATTGGAGACACCTGTAGAGCACCTTTATAATCACCTAGTTACGTTGTGATGTTTGGTAGCACACAAAGTGTTCCTCCGGTAAACGGGAGTTGCATAATCTCATAGCCATAGGAACATGTATAAGTCATGAAGTAAGCAATAGCAACATACTAAACGATCAAGTGCTAAGCTAACGGAGTGGGTCAAGTCAATCACATCATTCTCCTAATGATGTGATCTCATTAATCAAATGACAACTCATGTCTATGGCTAGGAAACTCAACCATCTTTGATTAAAGAGCTAGTCAAGTAGAGGCATACTAGTGACACTATGTTTGTCTATGTATTCACACATGTATTATGTTTCTAGTTAATACAGTTCTAGCATGAATAATAAACATTTATCATGAAATAAGGAAATAAATAATAACTTTATTATTGCCTCTAGGGCATATTTCCTTCAGCTTATGCCTCTCCCTCATACGAAATTGCGATAATGATTACCGATCTTGTTAATAATTGCCTAGGACAATTCTGCACACCGACCCATCATTATTCCACACTCGCTATTTATAATATATAGTAAATATTCTAACTTTATGTTAACAACACCTATTTTTATATTTTATTTCTCCGATATCTTGCAAAGTTATCCTCTTCATACCCACACGTAGTTTTATTTCTCGTTTCTAGTTGGAAGCAAACGTTCGGCGTACGTAAAGTCGTATCAGTGGCAGATAGGACTTCAGACAATATTGATCTTACCTTTAGCTCCTTCTGGGTTCGACACTCCATACTTAGCACTTCCACCTTTGGAAATTGCTACGATGATTCCTTGCACTTGGGGATTATTAGTAGCGCCAGTAATTCATGACTATACTGAGTAGTCATATCACAAGACCCCGTCTTTCCAGCAGTAACGCGCCGTCAAATCGCACAGCCCTACCTTTCCAGCAGTAAGTTGAATCCGCTACTCCTTCACCCTCCTCGCCTCTCTGTCAAACCGCCTATGCGAAAACTACCACGCGTACTGCCCGGGAAAAGCCCCGCCCTCAACTTTTAACTACTCATAGTATAATTTTGTATCGATCAATTGCGCCATGGAGCAGAAAACCAAAAGAAAAATGTGGTACATGTAACCAAATACAGTTCAAGCTCTAGCTAGCGATTCGGAATGTAAACCATGCATGTGTTTATAAGTATAGGTTACTTCAAAGTACTAAGTCCATTGATGCAATGTGGTCAAACTGTACCATCAATATCTCAAAGCCAAAACAGTTCGAGCTTGTTTGTTCTATATAAATACTAGTAGTATATGTTTATTCACCCGTGGGGTTATTCAATGAATGGAGGGCCGGGGAACACAAGTGAACAATACTACTACTGTACTAGTAAGTAGGATTCGTACAGTTAGTCACGTTAAATAGAGAGTTTCTTTTCTTGAATGCCACGTAGACAAATTAAAACGCTTGTTGTGGAGAGAAAAAGATAATCACTCCACTATATATATATATATATATATATATATACGCAGGGGCCTGAGCGCTTGCTTTACTAGGGTTGCTCTCTTCATTCTCTCATCTTCTCCAAATCTAAACAAGACAGCGGTAGCGACATTTTCTCTTTGCTCACCATTGGTCACAGATCCGGTTGTATCCCTTCAGCCGGTGTGTGTAGAGGACTAGGTGCATTGTTCACGCAGTTATCAGTGGCGAGGGAGGAAACCCACAGCTGTCGGCGGGTCCTGATCCTCTGCCCGTGTCGTTCTCTCCGACACAGCGCCGGCTCGAGAGGTCCTCCGACCCTTGTTCCTCCCTGTCGTATTGTCCGTAGATCCGACATGCCGCCGCCGACATCCCGCCGACCCTCAGGTATAAGTTCTTCAAAAGTGGCCTTGCTCTACTGCCCAAGCTCCACACTTGTCTGCATGTGCATCTTTTTCTACTTCCATCAGCTCTTCCAAAGCCACCTAAATTTTTAGTATTATTGGAGGTAAAGCCAATTCATGCAGTCGAATCTAGGACTTGGTTCAAACAACGAAGAAAGGGGGAAAGTCTTAGCATAAAGCTAGGACTTGATTCAAAGAGGAAATAACAAGGGGAAAGTAGTAGAGACTAGATACCCAACCGGTCTCTTGGTTGAAAAGGGAAGTAAAGGGAAAAGGCAGTACAAACTGGATAAGGAACAGATCTATTATTGGTTGAAAAAAAGGATAGAAAGTGGCGGCTGGTGGACAAGTCAACAGAGTATGTCCAGGATTAGATTTACTGCCCTCACATAGTAAAAGGTCTCCAGGATTAGATTTTCTGCCCTCACAATGTATGAACAAACTCGGCATCACCACTTTATGCCTCCTTGTAGGTACATTGTGCTGATGCGTCCACTGTCGCTTGTCCTTATACCAACTTTTTGTTGTTTTTAATGTAAGGGCACATGTAAAATGAAGCGATCACACTGTTACCTTAAGGACATGTCTAACCAGTGTTATTGTTAATCTAATGCCTCCAGTGATATGATGCAATTAAACTGTGTTACAAATGGTAATCATGTTGTTTTCCCCAGTATGATAAGTAAGTTGATTCTTTACGCTGCTGAGTGTCCTGGTGTCCCCATGATCCCATGCCCTTAAACCAATTCTTTAGCTACTGTTGATCTACTGTATCTGGTAAACAAGCAATGCCACCATTAAAGTAATCCCATATTTGACGAATGTCATTGTTGATCATAATGCTTCCGGTCACATGAAGCATTGCTGACGTTTTAAATTTTCTACTCTCCTTGCGTGATTGCCATGACCATAATCAAGATGCTTCTTTTCATTTATGTATATTTCGTATCTTGTTATTGACCAACAACTGTTTTCTTTCTATCTTTTTGTGCAGATAGGGATATCCATTTCACCTTGTTGCTATTGTGACCTTTTGGTGAACTACACAAAACACTTTTTTTGAATGGGTGTCTTGTGCAGTTCAACTAAAATGTCACGTGGGCAACATCTCTCAATTTTGGTGGAACTGCACAAAATGGTGATTGGAGTTTCCAAAATCTCCATCAAATTCTGCTGGTAATCTCTTGCAACATTTTATTAGCCTTTGCAAGATGAGCCATCACTGTCACCACAATGGCACTTTATTTCAGTGGAACTGCACAAAAGGATAAGAAAATTATAATTGCACCTTACATGAGCAGGACAACCAACCTTAATGTTGCTCAATTTTAGTGGAACTACTAAAGAAAACCTGCCAGCTCACGAGAGCAAGTACTTCTTGCCAGCTGAAAATGCAATCTTTGCTTCATTTCAGGTGAATTGCAGAAAAAGTCGCATCAATTGAATCATAGAGTGGAGCTGCAGGTTGACTTCAACTAGTGCCACTATTATAGTAATCATGCTCTTTCTTATCTGTGCAAATAGGAATACTCAACTAGAGATGTTGTGATGGTCAAGAGCATTCGCCAAGTTTTTGGGTTGTATGACATGGCTAGCCAAGATGGATTTAATCCCAATATTCACTTTATTAGAGTCTCTAATGGGTTGGTTCTCAATCTTGCAAGCTGGGAATTAATGAGATGTGTAGGCATCTTTGTTGTACTTATTATTTGAATGTTATTTGTTGGTTCTGAATCTTGCAATTAAGCTGGGAATCAATGAGATGCGTAGGCATCTTTGTTGTACTTATTATTTGAATCTTATTTGTTGGTTCTGAATCTTGCAAGCTAGGAATCAATGAGATGTGTGGACATCTTTGTTGTACTTATTATTTGAATCTTATTTGTTGGTTCTGAAACTTGCAAGCTAGGAAACACGTCATGATGATGCACAGGACATCAACCATAACAAACAGTTCAAACTTGGTAGTATTATTTGTGTGAAAGTGGGAAAAATGAACTGATTGGGTGCGTCCTGAGAATAATAATTCTAATTGTTGCGGATGTTGATCCTGTGGCACTGATAGAACGAGCCAATGCATTGCTTGTTTTAAGAATAAATTTTAATTAAAGCTAATTAAAATTAAGTAAAGTGACCACTAACACTTGTTATTACAATACCAATACAGACCCGCTCGTGAACCGACGTGTGGCCGGAATAGGTTTCTTAATGGAGGCGTTTGAATGCGCTGAGGGTGCATGTTCTGCCGGGCGTGCAGCAGGCGAGGGAGGGGTAGTAACTGTTGTCTCCTGTACACACTCAGTTTGCTGTTGAATCAAGTTCCCCAAGAGCTGAAAAATGAATTGCAGCCGCCGCCTACCCACTCGTTCCCTTGAAGAGACTCCAATGGCGATCCAAGGGGTGAGCCTGCTGGATTTGGACTTTAGCAAGGAGTTCACCTTTGAGTTCGCCGTTCAGTCCCATGGCTGCACCAAGTTGAATGTGATGTACATCAATGATCTGGACTCGGTGAAGCTCTGCCTCGCCGAGTTCAAGCAGTACCTACAAGATGAGAAAGCACAAGGTCGCGGGACTAGACTTTGTGCCCATCCATTCATCTCCTGACAGGGACTAGCGGATCTCCGTCACCCAGGTATGCGTGCGGGACGAGGTTCTCGTCTACCACTGCTGTAGGGCCATCAGAGGTTCTGGAGCATTCGCCCGTTTCATCGGCAGAGCCGACTGCACATTCGCTATGCTGGAGAGAAGGAAGAACGCGACGATTCGGCCATCTGGTGCAACAAGCTTGTCGTCATCCAGAAGCAATACAAGATCATCGGCAACGAGCAGGAGAAGGACTCCGTGGTTGACCTCGCCGAGACCATCATCGACCCCTGTTATGCCAACATGAAAGAAGACAACGACACCAAGGACCTGAACACGTGGGAGGTACCTCTAAATCTAGCCTACATAACTTACGCGACCAAGGAAGCTGTCGGTGTCAAAACCGGCAGATCTCGGGTAGGGGGTCCCGAACTGTGCGTCTGAGGATCGAAGGTAACAGGAGACAGGGACACAATGTTTACCCAGGTTCGGGCCCTCTTGATAGAGGTAATACCCTACTTCCTGCTTGATTATCTTGGATGAATATGGGGTTTACAAGAGTTTATCTACCTCGAGATCGTAATGGCTAAACCCTAGATGTCTAGCCTGTATGATTATGATTGCCTCTACAGACTAAACCCTCCGGTTTATATAGACACCAGAGGGGCCTAGGATTGTACAGAGTCGGTTTACAGAGAAAGGAATCTTCACATCCGAATGCCAAGCTTGCCATCCACGCAAAGGAGAGTCCCATCCGGACACGGGAGGAAGTCTTCTGTCTTGTATCTTCACGGCCCATTAGTCCGACCCACGTCACGTAGCCCGGACGCCCGAGGACCCCTTAATCCAGGACTCCCTCAGTAGCCCCTGAACCAGGCTTCAATGACGATGTGTCCGGTGCGCAGATTGTCTTCGGCATTGCAAGGCGGGTTCCTCCTCCAAATACTTCAAAGCATCTGACCCGAAGAGTTATACTCGGCTTTTCATTTAATGTCATACCCTTTGGCTTCTGCGCCTCCGTTGCTTCTGCTTCCACGTGTCGAGCGAATACAAAAGTTCAGAGTATTTTTTGCACATAACACCCTGGCCATGTAAGAAAGGCGTCTATTTAAAGGGATTGGATCTCAGATGCCATTCCACACCAGGCGGAAAATCCTTAGAGCTTGCTAGGAGAAAACATTCAAACATGGCTAGCGCTCCCAGTTCTTCCTCCCGCCCTCATGGCTCCAAAAAGGCGATTGTGAGAGATGTTCAGTATCCCATGACCAGCTGGTTAAGCTTTAAACGCAGGGATTCCTTCCCCCCAGCGGAGCTAGTCCCGGTTCGGGCAGGATTGACCTCTTTCACCGGCAAAGCCCTGGCGGAAAATTTCCCCAATCCAACCAGGGGGAGCGAGTGTGCTTCATCTCCTTATTATTAAGAGGCGTCGGATTTCCAATCCACCCTTTCCTCCTAGGTCTCTGGAGTACTACGGCCTCAAACTGCACAATCTTACGCCGGCCTCTATCCTGCACATCGCGGGCTTTGTTGCTCTTTGCGAGCTATTCCTGGGCTGCGAGGCCAATTTTGAGCTATGGAGGAAGCTTTTCTGCCTCTTCCCTCGCACCCAAAAGGGATCTGTATTTGAGGCGGGCGGCGCCATGGTATGGCGCATAGCCGGGACCGGATACCTGTCTGGCACGTCGAAGAAGGCGTCCGAAGACTGGCCCTCAGAGTAGTTTTATATTGAAGATGTCGCTCTCCCCGACCCAGTCCGAATGGGCCTTCCTGAATTTTCCAACGCTCCATTGAGGAAACACCACAGCTGGCGTCCTCGGAGCCTCGAGGAGGAAGATAATTGTGACAAAACCCGGTATCATCATAGATGTGGTGGGCTCCTACTTCTATGACAAAAAATCATGACAGAAAATGGGCTTTTCATCCTGGGCGGGCCGGCGACGCAGCTGCATGACATTCTTCGGGCCGTCCATGACGGAGAAAACCGTGGTAGAAGCGAGGGCGAGGAAAATATCGGGGGAGTTCCCGGTTACGGTGGGTGGTCGGGGCCGAGCGATGCGCGTTTCTCTCGTACGTACGCTCGTGTGTGCAAGGCGTTGCGCTCTAACTGAACCCGAGTGAGGCGTTGGGCTCTAACTGAACCCGAGCGATTGCACTGTAGGTTACGCGTTACTGAACCCGAGCGATCGATCGATGGCTGTTAACTGAACCCGATCGAGCGATTCCTTCGCTACTGCTGCTAACTGAAGCCGATCAATGCAGCCTCTGGATGAACAGTGAGCATTGTTGGTGGTTTGGATGAACAGTTCCCGGTGGAGGTTGGATGAACAGGACCCCGTGCTAGTAGAGGCTGTTGCCGCTGGATGAACAGTACCCCGATCGATCGAGCCGGTGGATGAACAGGACCCCGTGGAGGGCTGGTTGAATAGTAGCCGGTGGAGGGCTGGTTGAACAGTAGCCGATGGAGGGCTGGATGAACATTAGCCCGTGGAGGGGTGGTTGAACAGGACCCCGTGGAGAGGGCTGGTTGAACAATAGCCGATGGAGGCTGGATGAACAGGAGCCCGTGGAGGCTAGAGAAGGTCGACGGTGGATGAACAGTAGCCCGTGGAGGCTGGAGGAGGTCGACGGTGGAGATGAACAGTATCCCGTGGAGTCCTGTTTTGCGGTACGCCACACCCCTCCCGATGAACAGGACCCTCGCTTCGACCGTAGCGCTCCAACACAAGTCCGTTTCCTCCTTTTTGTGGTACGGCACACCCCTCCCGATCAACATGACCCCATTTCGATCGTAGCAGGTCCGTTTCCTCCGTTTTGCGGTACGCCAGACACCTCCCGATGAACAAGATCCCGTTTCCACCGTGGTCGGTCGAACACAAGGCCATTTCCTCCATTCTGTGGTATGCCAGGCCTCGTTTCGATCGGCTGTTCCGTCCAAGCCGGTTGGCTCTTGATGAACAACACGTGTTCCGTTGCCTCCCGATGAACACGACGCATTCCGTTGCCTCCCCATGAACACGACGATGACGCGGTTTCTCCGTTCCGACCCAGCCACAGCCATGTACACGAGCCCTGGACGTATGTATGCATGAGTGGCGTTCCAGACCCCGCCCGTATGTACGTACGTGGCCGTATTTACTTTCTTGCACCCTGGCCGATGTACGTACGTGTACATGCTACGTGCGCACCTCTACTACCACACGTGCACGCCTCCACATCGACCAGTATGTACATACACATTCGTGACCAGAATGACAACGCTACGTACACTTCGACCGGGTGGGTCCCGACTGTCCGGCACTTCCTTGCGTGCGAAAATGTAGCTGGTGGGTCCCAGCAGTCAGGGGGGCAAATCATTTTTGTTTGCCCGTAATATGGATGCACTTCCTTGCGTATGAAGATGTAGCTGGTGGGTCCTAGCAGTCAGGGGGAAACATTTTTTGCGCGAAATACGGTGGCCCGTCCGGTGGGTCCCTGCTGTCAGGTGGAGGAATCATTATTTTCCGTGTAATAAGGAGGCACTTCCTTGCTGCGACCGTGGACCGAGCTGTCAGCCTGTCCACATACAGTACTCTTCCGATGGAAGTCGTTCCTTGAGCACATTGACCACGCCGCGCCGAGAGCACCAGGGCGGTGGAAGACGGCGAGGCCTAGGAAGGGGACGACGGGGAGCCGGGGAAGACACAACAGTGGATGCCCATGCGGAGAGGAGTACGAGGGTTCACTGGTTCGGCTGCGATGTGAGGCTGCGTCGCCGCAGGGCCTGGCCAGCGGTGGGAGTAGTAGGGGGCGGTGAGGCCTCCGCGGCATCATAGCCGGCCATGGGAAGCAGGAGCACCGGCACGACCGACGCTGGTTTGGGCGGCTGGATCAACAAGACCAGAGGTTGAAGAAGCACTACGACCGTTGGATGGACATCGTACGGTCACTGGAGCTAGAATCATTCATATTGATTAAGTTGACAAAGCCCTCCGTCCCCGTCAACTTAGTAGGCCCACAAGTCAGCCTCCCACTATGGTGGGTACCAGCTAGCAAGGGGTATTCCTTTTTTGTGCGTAATAAGGAGGCACTTCCTTGCGTGCGAAGATATAGCTGGTGAGTCCGACCTGTCAGCGGGGGGAACATTTTTTCCGCGAAATACAGAGGCCCTTCCGGTGGGTCCCAACTGTCAGGTGGAGGAATCATTATTTTGCGCGTAATAAGGAGGCATTTCTTTGCGTGCGACCATGGACCCAACTGTCAGCCTCTCCATGCACAGTCTACTTCTGATGGATGTCGTTCTTTGACCATGTTGACTACGCCGCACCGAGCGCATCCAAGGTGGTGGACGACGGCGAGGCCCCGGACGGCGACGAGCCGAAGATGGGAAGACGCGGGAGTAGAGTCGCAGACGGAGAGGTGTAGAGGGTTAACTGGTTCTGGTGCGGTGTGGTTCAGCAGTCGGTGGAGAAGAACAGGAGGTGTGGAGGGTGGAGGGATGGCCTGGCCAACGGTGGGGTAGCGCTTCACAGCGAAGCGTGCTAAGCAGAGCTGCTAGCAGCCGGAGGCGGGAGCAGGTGGTCCCGGCGGCGCTGGAGGAAGAAGACGAGAGATTGAAGATGGATGCCGGTCGTTGGATGTAAATCCAACGGCTAACAATGTCAGAATCATTTGTTGACAAAGTTGACAACGACTTGCGTTGGCTTCGACCTATTGGCCCACATTTTAGCCTCCAATAATGTGGCACGTATTCAACCCATTTTTTCAGAATTTACAGTCAATTTGATCTCTTTTTTTGGAATTACAGTCCATTTGCTGGGCTGGGTGAACAAATAATGTAGCGTCCATGCGGCCCATTTATTTTACTCCTAAAAATTACAGGGCATTTGCACTTTCTCGAAATACACGATTTTGCTGGGCTGATTCTAATTATAATGTTGGGTTGGGCGCAGCAATGTTATCAAAAAATAAACAGCGGCTGAGAATTTTGTTATAAATATATTTAAATAATAAGTGATTTATTATTACATTGGTCCTTAAATATTAACAAGCTTTTGTACACAATCACCAGGATTTTTGTTGCCAAAAAAATCGATGGATTTTATGGTTAAGTAATTATTTTTATAAGTTAATAAGATGTGGGATATTGTTTTCTTACATCTGTAAGTATCTGTTAAATATATGATGACAATAACAATGATATATATTAACATATAAAATAATTTAAATATATATAATATAGTTAGAAGGGAAACAAAAGTTGGACCAAGCGTTCCTATTCTTATATAGAAAAATAGAACAGACCTCTGCGTTTTCTTCAAAAAAATGCATAAATTGGGCTGCCGATGTTTTAGGAAAAATAAAACCTTGGATGGGAGGTCCATAGGCCGGTCGATACATGATGGCCCTCAAAAAATACAAACCGGCATGTTGTGGGTTGCGCATGTTAAAAAAGAAAGCCTAGACGGGGCAGCCCAAAACCCAGCGGATACTTGCTGCCCCAGTGATAATAAATGATACTACCCGCTAGCTCCATAGCTTCGTTGTGAATTTATCTCCTACATTGAAGCACCTAAAAAATGTAACTATGCTGACAAACCCGTGGGCCCCAACGTCAGTATAGCATTAGGAGGAAGTTTTTTTCCATGAGGCACTTGCTTGCGTACGGCCATAGACCTGGTGGGTCCCGACTGTCCGCCTCTCCACGTATAGTCCTCTCCAGATTCCTCTCGTTTGTTCAGCATGTTCACAATGGCAGACAGCGGTGCCACGGCGAGCGCACAAAGGTGCAGGAGGTGATCGGACCACCCAAGGCAGTGCCTTATTTGTAACGAAATTACTGAACTAGCCCAGTGGTTAAGTGACACTACCCGACAGCTGTTCCGCCCGGGTTCGATTCCACCTGATGCAGGGAAAATATCTCCAAATTTTTTGCCTCTGCCATTATTGACATGTGGGCCCCCATTGTCATCTACGCACACCATGTCCAACACTTGCCAAAACTTCGTCCCTCGTTTTCTCTGTTTTTCGCACACTCGACGTTGTGTGGGCATTTTGAAAATAGCATATCTTTTTGACTGTGCATCATATGAAGATGTGCTATGCATGAATGTTGATCATCATGATGTTAACTGGCTGGTAGTTCCATTTTCGACCATGAATAAAACTTCCAACATAATGTTAACCCTGTTTGAAAAGGCCGTGTTAATATAAATGCTCTGCCTCTGAAAGTTGTAGTTTCTTATCTAAAACTGAACATGCAGTTTCTTATCTGAACCTGAAACTTGCAGTTTCTTCTCTGAGAATCACATTGTCTGCACTTTTATACTCCTATGAAACTACATTTTTTTAAGTGCTAAAAATAGATCTCTAGAATTCATAAAATACTTCATATGCTCAATACTGCAAATCTGAAATTCAAAAGACATTCATATCTGAAAGTACTCTCAAAATACACAACACAAAACACAATTCACAACCTGCAAATACTGACAACCCTAAGCTCCTCCTGACAATTCACAACCTACCCGACTATTGGGCTGGGGGGGGGGGGGGGCAGTCCCCTCCTATTCCTCGGCGGCAGACAGCCGCCCCGTGAGACGATGTGAACGGCGAGGGAGAGGATGGCGCGGAAGCGTCGTCGGGCCAACTGCTTTTCTTCTCTTGCAGCTGGGTTCGGTCGACGAAGACTCCACCGGCTCGCTCTGGAACGACGCCATCTCAAACGGCACCCTGTAGATGCTCGATCCTTCAATCTCTGGTGGATGCTCCATCTGGGATCGATACTCCCACCACCGCTCCCTCACGATCGGATTCGGTGAATCTGTTTGCTCCATGGCCCAGAGGAGCAGCTCTATGTACTCCCGCGCGACTCCCTTCGGGAGTATCGCTGCCTTTTTGCTCTATTGCAGATATTTGGCCATGGATGTCGCCGTCGCCGCTAGTTGGTCCTTGTTGTCAAACCAAGACTGTATCTCCAACATCCTAGCTAGCTTCATAGGGTCGCCGTCTGCGATCCTCACGTATCGGTTGTACTCCTCCATCGATCTACTTCTCCACAGCACCTTCACTCGCCGACGGTGGTTTTGAATGGAAGAGGAGAGGAGCAACGCTGGTTTTGGATTAGAACGGGAGAGGAGCGACGCTGGTTTTGGATTAGAACAGGAGAGGAGGGGCGGTGGTTTTGAAATGGAAGAGGAGAGGAGCGGCGCTGGATTTAGATTGGAATAGGAGAGGAGCGCGGTGGTTTAAGAGGAGAGGAGCGGCGCTAGTCTTGGAAGTATTTTTTTGTTTTGCGTATTTTGGGTCAAAGTTTGACGACGTACTGTATTTGACAAGCAAAATGTGAATGCATGTCACCAAAAATTGTATCGTTTGGTTCGTATATGAATGTACTTTCAAATTATATTATTTTTGCAACGTATACCATATATTTTATTTTGTGAAAATCATGGTCAATTATGACCCAGAATAAAAGGAGACTAGTTAATGTGGGGTCGCTTCCTTAATTGAAGGGTAAATTGATTTTGATTTTGATCCACTCACAGCACACCGGCCCTCTCGTCCAATCCTAAATAGCTACAGCACACTCCTCTCCCTCTTCACCATTGCAAAACCACCACCTCTCCTCTCCATCATCTCCATTCCAAAACCACCGTCTCGCCTCTCCCTCTTCTCCATTGCAGAACCACCTCCTCTCTCCTCGGGCAAGGATCCCCTGACGTAGCCCATCCTTCCATTGAGACACTGACACATGGGTCCCACCAAGCGCGGGGCCCACCTATCATCGACCGAAAGGCAGGGAAACCTCTCCTCTCCATCATCTCCATTCCAAAACCACTGTCTCGCCTCTCCCTCTTCTCCATTTGAAAACCACCCCCTCTCCTCTCCATCATCTCCATTCCAAAACCACCGTCTCGCGTCTCCCTCTTCTCTATTGCAAGACCACCATCTCTACTCCCATCTTCCAAAGCTAGCACCGGACCCCTTAGAAGGACATCCATGGAGAGGATGCAGTAGCGAATCAGGCAGATCGCCGGCGGCGACCAGGCAAAGTTAGCCAGGTTGAAGGAGATCCTTACTTGGTTTGATAATGAGTGGGAGATTTCGAGGATGGTGAGGGCCATGTGGCAATGTATACGAAAGAGCGAGACGGCGGCGATGTACTCCTCGGCGGCAGTCACGCTGCAGTCCTTCGATTTCATCAAGTATCTCCCATAGGCGATGGAGCACACAGATTTGCCCGAGGCGAAAGTCAGGTGGAGGTGGTGGGCATACAGGTCGAAGGTCAAGCACCCAGAGGATAACGAATCGATCGAGTACGGTGTGCCGTTCGTGAGGGTGCAGAGCCAGCCTGAGCCACAGGAGTATTCATTCTCCCATCGCAAGAGGAGGCCGGATGGCACAACGTCGCTTCCCCGCCGTTCTCCATGGTTCCCTTGACGCTTGCCTCGTTTCAACGACGTCGGTAGGGTTTAAGGTAAGCTTCGCACTAACCTAATCTTTGAAAGGATCGAGAAGAGGTGTCTAGAGGGGGGTGAATAGACTCTAATCAAGAAAAGTTGCAGTTTTTAGTTTCCTTAAGTTGAAGTGGAGTTTTGGCACAAGTTTGAGCATTCACAATACATATCAAGCAAGCATGACAAGAGTATATGAGCAGCGGAAAGTAAAGCATGCAATTTGCAAGAATGTAAAGGGAAGGGATTGGAGTGTGCAAACGCAATTTGGAGACACGGAGATTTTTTATCCGTGGTTCCGATAGGTGGTGCTATCGTACATCCACGTTGATGGAGACTTCAACCCACGAAGGGTAACGGTTGCGCGAGTCCACGGAGGGCTCCACCCACGAAGGGTCCACGAAGAAGCAACCTTGTCTATCCCACCATGGCCGTCGCCCACGAAGGACTTGCCTCACTAGGGTAGATCTTCACGAAGTAGGCGATCTCCTTGCCCTTACAAACTCCTTGGTTCAACTCCACAATCTTGACGCAGGCTCCCAAGTGACACCTAGCCAATCTAGGAGACACCACTCTCCAAGAAGTAACAAATGGTGTGTTGATGATGAACTCCTTGCTCTTGTGCTTCAAATTATAGTCTCCCCAACACTCAACTCTCTCTCACAGGATTTGGATTTGGTGGAAATAAGATTTGAGTGGAAAGCAACTTGGGGAAGGCTAGAGATCAAGATTTATGTGGTTGGAATGGGATATCTTGACCTCAACACAAGTGTAGGTGGTTCTCTCTCAGAAAATATGTGTTGGAAGTGTAGGCATGTTCTGATGGCTCTCTCCACGAATGAAGAGTGGGTGGAGGGGTATATATAGCCTCCACACAAAATCTAGACGTTACACACAAATCACCAAACTCGGTGAGACCGAATCATGAAACTTGGTCGGACCGATTTAGTTCAAAATGTGAACGTTAGGATTTTCGGTGGGACCAAATGGATCAACTCGGTGGGACCGATGTGCTAGGGTTAGGGTAAATCCACATCTCAGTTTGACCGATTACTCAAACTCGGTGGGACCGATTTGGTTAATAAGCGAAACAGAGAGTTGGCCAAGCAAACTCAGTGGGGCCGATTGCATATCTCGATGGGACCGAAATTATTGCAATAGGCAACAGAGAGTTTGCAAGCCCATCTCAATGAGACTGAGATCCCATCGTGAGACCGAATTGATTAGGGTTTCTGGTAGTGGCTATGTCAACTGAACTCGGTGGCGCCGGATAGAAAGTTTCGGTGGGGCCGAGTTGGACTTTTTGGTTTGGGACATATGTGGATGTGAGAAAGTGGTTGAGGGCTTTGGAGCATATCACTAAGCACTTTGAGCAAGCAGGCCATTAAGCAACACCTCATCCCCTCTTAATAGTATTGGCTTTCCTATGGACTCAATGTGATCTTGGACCACTAAAATAGAAAATGTAGAGTCCTGAGCTTTGAGCTTGAACCAATCCTTTGTCTTCAGCATTTTGAAGGGGTTCCACGTCCTCTAGTCCATGCCACTCCATTGTTGAACTTATCTGAAACATACTAGGTAGAAGTATTAGTCCAACAAGAGATATGTTGACATTAATTTCCAAAATCACCCAGCGAGCACTTGTGCTTTCAATCTCCCCCTTTTTGGTAATTGATGACAACATACATCACAGCTTTAGATAAAGATATAGAGAACAACAAGTAAAGCTTTGGAAAGATGTGTAACATGCATAGGCTCCCCCTATATGTATGCAATCATATGAATAGGGAACATATGAGCATGTGAATGCATAAGCATGACAGAGTAAGCCATGTGTTACATGTATCTTGGCTATATGCATCAGAGCAAATGATGTGAATATAGGAAATGTACCTTCATGTTCATGAGTCCTTCTTGCAAACAGTATGTACATCAGCAAGAAATCTTCATGCACATGATTGTGGTGCATATCACTACAAAAAAATACACTTCCGTGATGATACGTGTTTGTCACAGTAGGTCGCGTTTTTTGTCATGCATGTACATCGATGACAAATTTATGACAGAATCAAGATAGTCATACCTGTGCTGTCGTAGAAGTGTTCCATGACATTACCAAAATTATCATCACGGAAGTGTCCACTTCCATGACGATAAATCGCGCGTCACAGAAGTGCTTTCGTCAAGGGTGACCGACACGTGGCATCCACCGTAACGGAACGCCGTTAAGCTATCGGGTCGGGTTTTGGATCCGATAACCCGTTAATAGCCCCGACCAATGGGGATTTTCCACGTGTAAAATCATCATTGGCTGGAGGAGACACGTGTCAGGTCCGCGTTGGCACAGGTGTCACTCATCCAATGGGCGAGACGCGCCTATGATATGTTGACACGTGGACCGGCCCATCAAGTTTAAATGGGCCGGCCCAACTGAAGGCCCACAAGATTTTGCGGACCATAATGGGCCGGCCCAGCTAAAGGCCCACGAGATTTTGCAGACCATAATGGGCTGGCCCAGCTAAAGACCCACAAGATTTTGCGGGCCATAATGGGCCGGCCCACAAGATTTTTGTGTGCCATAATGGGCCGGCCTAGGTAAAGGCCCACAAGATTCTTGCGGATCATAATGGGCCGGCCCAGCTAAAGGCCCACGAGATTTCGCCGACATTAACGGGCCAGCCCAGCTGTAGGCCCACAAGATTTTGAAGACCCTAGTAGGCCGGCCCATTAACTGGCTGCCATGTTTTGGGCCAAATGCCGGCCCATATTTGATCCGGTCCATTAATGGCCTGCCACGCTCCGGGCCTAATAGTGGCCCATATGAGATCCGGCCCATTAAAAGCCTACCACGTTCTGGGCCAAATTACGGCCCAAATAAGGTCCGGCCCTTTAAGAGGCTTTGGGCTCAATTATGGCCCATATCAGATTCGGCCCGTCAACTGGACACTATACTTTTGGGCCCACTTGCTAAAGGCCCACTTAGTAATTCGGCCTGATATTAGTTTTGGCCTGTTAAAGGCCCGTTTAACATTTTGGCCCTATATTAATTTCGGCCTGTTAAAAGCCCATCATATAGTTGGGCCTAACTACGGCCCGGTTTGCATCCGGCCTGCTCGCAGCTGATATCTGATTGGGCCAAACAAGGACCGAGACAATTTTGGCCTGTTAAAAGCCCGTGATTTGATTCGCACAATCATGGGCCGGGGTTCATTTCGGGCTGCTGCCGGCCCGTGAGCTGTTCGGCATGTTTCAGGCCCAACCTACATCGTGATTGCATGACGGCCGATTATGTACCGTAATTTTACGGTTTGGCCGGTTTACTACGAAGACAGGATATATATATATATAGTAAAATAACTGCAGCATCGTGAATAAGAAAAAACCTAGACTATACAATAAAGAAATTACGACATATTACATCCACTGGGCATCAAAGTTCGCCACTATGATAATAAAGCACAAGCAGATAGCAGATTACATACACTGGGCATCAAAGATTGCCACGAGTGCAAATAAACATGCCGACAAAATAATATACAAAACCGACAGCACTTTAATAGAGTTCAAGAAAGGTTAGCCCTGCTGGGGAGCTGCAGCGCAAGCAGCTGAGCAAGATGATGAGACTGCGCTTGTTCCACACTTATATCTTCCTCACTCTGAAAGATAAACAAGCTGACAGATGACAGGTTTTGCACATAAAAGTATCAGTGCTGACAATTCATCACATTTCTTACTTACGAATAAAGTGACATAGTTTAAAATTGCATTAACACAATATGGTATTGTTCAGGTCAAGACATGGCAGGAAATGACATTGTGAAGGAGTTGGCAGCTTCACCACACCACTGGATTACAGATCAAGAACTCATAAGTATCAATGGTTAGTGTGCTGTCAATTTATACCATTTCAGATTGGCAAATAAAGAGACGGTTTAAATAATAGTAGAATGATATGACATTGTTCATAGTTAAGACATTGTAGAATATGACATTGTGCTCTAGTGGGTAGGTTCACCACACCACTGGATTAGGGATGAAGAACAGAAGCATACATGCAGTGCAAAAGAAGATCACTTGCTCTGTATAGTTTAATTTACATGGTATGAAGAAGGAACTTGGTTGTACAACTGAAAACTTAAATTGAGAAAGGACAAACTTTTGTTTATGAACTACATAATAAACTTTAAACAAGCAATTTGATGCAAACACCAAAAATAAACAGCTGTTGCAGTCATGCCTAACCAAATATATACAACAAAGTTTGAAGGCTTGAGATGGACAAACTTAGATTATTGGTGAAGACAGGCTCTATAAAGGCCTTGTCCATGCTGATGGGGGCAATTCAAGAAGTTTACCACAGAATCTTCTTCAAAAGCATTGCCTTTATTCTACATTTTGTTAAGAGTAAATATAGATGTGATAATATACGAAAAAATGGAGAATATTTAAGATAAGATGAAGAGTGATGCTACATAACCAAGTAGCTATAAATGTAAGTGCAGCGATACCGGCAAAAGATACAGCCAAGAGCAATGCACAGCTAAACTTCTTCAGTACCAACCTTATGGTAAGAGTAAATATGGATCTGATGTGTAGAAAATGGAGGGCAAAGGAAAATAAGATGCAGAGTGATGGTACATGAACAACTACCTGTCATTATAAGTACACTGATAAAGGACAGCATGTACTTACAAGAACAATGTAGAGCTAAAAAAACATTGGCATTGGATATATTCTACACTAATGTAACCATTCATACAGATCAGATAATTTGGAGCGAACAATTGATAAGCAAGCTATCATGCATACTGCTGTCACATAATGAACCAGGTATGTATGCAAGTACAGTGATACAGGACAACAGGTACTAACAAGAGCAAAGCAGCGGGCAGCATATTTGCGATATCCTGTCGTTCTTGTCAAACCGGAATTCTTCTTCGAGCAGATTTCCTGCAAAAAAGATCTGTAAGGCACATGCGGAAAAGTAGAAGTTCAAATTGTCATGTGATTTCATAGATAGTACCTCATCCTAGGAATGAGACCAGTGCATAACAAGGTTATTCCATTCAATGTCTTCTAAATTTAGCACAGGAGACTTCACCAGAAATTCGTTTATAGACTTGCCATCAAAGTGTGATTTCCTCAGGTAACACCGATACTGCTGCAATGCTTCCTTGAAAAGCACAAGCAAGCTTTGCTCGTCATGACTATCCAGATTGACCCTCGCCTAGTTACAACAATGTAATGTAAATCATTGATGTGTTCAATCAGCAGAAAACAGGAAAATAATAACCATGAATAATAGCACTTACACGTAAGTTGGACAGGAAGATGTGAAAATGGTGTTTGTCTTCACAATAATCTTCTCATGATGGGAATATATGCACGTAGTCCCTAACAACATTGAAAGCATTGTCTTTTAAACTGGGAATAAATGGAATGGGGTTCCAATCTGCAGGAATTGGCTGTCTCTACAGTTGGGATAGGTCTTCGGCCGATGGACTTGCTGTACTTTTTGCTGGAGTGGGATTTTTCTGTGGTACAGCTGGTGCTATGGCAAATGAAATCGGTATACCTTTTGCTGGAGTGCAGGTCCTGTGTGGTGGGGCTAGTGGTGTGGCCAGTGAAGTATGGGTACAGTCTGCTAGAGTCGGTCCTACGTTTTGTGTCACTGGTTGTACAACCAATATAAGTGGGGTGTTGTCTGATTTCTTCGGCACCACCATGTTTTTCAAGGACTTTGCTGGTGTTCCTTCAGGTTCGGCAATCACCCTCTTCCTTTTTGATGTCTGATGCACAAGAACAGCATTTGAGTGGAAAAACATGGTATGATGACAGATGGAATATGTATTGATAATGGATGGGCATGGCATCTCGACATATATGATGAGTAAACTAAGCAGATGGCGGTGCAACAAAGTAGAAGAAATGCAAGACAACATATGCAAGTGTTGGAAATATGCCCTAGAGGGAATAATAAAATGGTTATTATTGTATTTCCTTGTTCATGATAATTGTCTATTGTTCATGCTATAATTGTATTAACTGGAAACCGTAATACATGTGTGAATACATAGACCACACCATATCCCTAGTAAGCCTCTAGTTGACTAGCTCGTTGATCTATAGATGGTTATGGTTTCCTGACCATGGACATTGGATGTCATTGATAACGGGATCACATCATTAGGAGAATGATGTGATGGACAAGACCCAATCCTAAGCATAGCGCAAGATCGTGTAGTTCGTTTGCCAGAGCTTTTCTAATGTCAAGTATCATTTCCTTAGAACATGAGATTGTGCAACTCCCGGATACCGTAGGAATGCTTTGGGTGTACCAAATGTCACAACATAACTGGGTGGCTATAAAGGTGCACTACAGGTATCTCCGAAAGTGTCTGTTGGGTTGGCACGAATCGAGACTTGGATTTGTCACTCCGTATGACGGAGAGGTATCTCTGGGCCCACTCGGTAATGCATCATCATAATGAGCTCAATGTGACTAAGGAGTTAGCCACGGGATCATGCGTTACGGTACGAGTAAAGTGACTTGCCGGTAACGAGATTGAACAAGGTATTGGGATACCGACGATCGAATCTCGGGCAAGTAACGTACCGATTGACAAAGGGAATTGTATATGGGATTGATTGAATCCTCGACATCATGGTTCATCCGATGAGATCATCGTGGAACATGTGGGAGACAACATGGGTATCCAGATCCCGCTGTTGGTTATTGACCGGAGAGTCGTCTCGGTCATGTCTGCATGTCTCCCGAACCCGTAGGGTCTAAACACTTAAGGTTCGGTGACGCTAGAGTTGTAGAGATATTAGTATGCGGTTAACCGAAAGTTGTTCGGAGTCCCGGATGAGATCCCGGACGTCACGAGGAGTTCCGGAATGGTTCGGAGGTAAAGATTTATATATGGGAAGTCCTATTTTGGCCACCGGAAAATGTTCGGGATTTTTCGGTATTGTACTGGGAAGGTTCTAGAAGGTTCCGAAGTGGGGCCCACCTGCATGGGGGGGCCCACATGAACGTGGGTAGTGGGGGCAAGGCCCCACACCCCTGGTCAAGGCGCACCAAGATCCCACCTTAGAAGGAATAAGATCATATCCCGAAGGGATAAGATCAAGATCCCTAAAAAGGGGGGATAACAATCGGTGGGGAAGGGAAATGATGGGATTTCTTTCCCCCACCTTTGCCAACGCCCCAATGGACTTGGAGGGCAAGAAACCAGCCCCCTCCACCCCTATATATAGTGGGGAGGCGCATGGGAGCAGCACCCCAAGCCCTGGCGCCTCCGTCCCTCCCGTGACACCTCTTCCTCCCCGCTTGCGCTTGGCGAAGCCCTGCCGGGATCCCGCTACTTCCACCACCACGCCGTCGTGCTGCTGGATATCCATCAACTTCTCCTCCCCCCTTGCTGGATCAAGAAGGAGGAGACGTCCCCGCTCCGTACGTGTGTTGAACGCGGAGGTGCCGTCCGTTCGGCGCTAGGATCATCGGTGATTTGGATCACGACGAGTACGACTCCATCAACCCCGTTCTCTTGAACGCTTCCGCGCGAGATCTACAAGGGTATGTAGATGCACTCCCCTCTCTCTCGTTGCTAGATGACTCCATAGATTGATCTTGGTGATACGTAGAAAATTTTAAATTTCTGCTACGTTCCCCAACAGTGGTATCAGAGCCAGGTTTATGCGTAGATTCTATGCATGAGTAGAACACAAAGTAGTTGTGGGCGACGATTTGTTCAATTTGCTTACCGTTACTAGTCTTATCTTGATTCGGCGGCATTATGGGATGAAGCGGCCCGGACCGACCTTACACGTACTCTTACGTGAGACATGTTCCACCGACTGACATGCACTTGATGCATAAGGTGGCTAGCAGGTGTCTGTCTCTCCCACTTTAGTCGGATCGGATTCGATGAAAAGGGTCCTTATGAAGGGTAAATAGCAATTGGCATATCACCGTTGTGGCTTTTGCGTAGGTAAGAAACGTTCTTGCTAGAAACCCATAGCAGCCACGTAAAACATGCAACAACAATTAGAGGACGTCTAACTTGTTTTTGCAGGGTATGCTATGTGATGTGATATGGCCAAAGGATGTGATGAATGATATATGTGATGTATGAGATTGATCATGTTCTTGTAATAGGAATCGACTTGCATGTCGATGAGTATGACAACCGGCAGGAGCCATAGGAGTTGTCTTAATTTATTGTATGACCTGCGTGTCAATGAAAAACGCCATGTAATTACTTTACTTTATTGCTAACCGTTAGCCATAGTAGTAGAAGTAATAGTTGGCGAGACAACTTCATGAAGACACGGTGATGGAGATCATGATGATGGAGATCATGGTGTCATGCCGGTGACGAAGGTGATCATGCCGCGCCTCGAAGATGGAGATCAAAAGGCGCAAGATGATATTGGCCATATCATGTCACTTTATGATTTGCATGTGATGTTTGTCATGTTTACATCTTATTTGCTTAGAACGACGGCAGCATAAATAAGATGATCCCTCACTAAAATTTCAAGAGATGTGTTCCCCCTAACTGTGCACCGTTGCGAAGGTTCATTGTTTCGAAGCACCACGTGATGATCGGGTGTGATAGATTCTAACGTTCGCATACAACGGGTGTTGACGAGCCTAGCATGTACAGACATGGCCTCGGAACACAAGCAAAACACTTAGGTTGACTTGACGAGCCTAGCATGTACAGACATGGCCTCGGAACACAAAGGACCGAAAGATCGAACATGAGTCGTATAGTAGATACGATCAACATGGAGATGTTCACCGATGATGACTAGTCCGTCTCACGTGATGATCGGACACGGCCTAGTCGATTCGGATCATGTATCACTTAGATGACTAGAGGGATGTCTATCTAAGTGGGGGTTCATTAAATAATCAGATGAACTTAATTATCATGAACATAGTCAAAAGTTCTTTGCAAATAATGTCGTAGCTTACGCTTTAGTTCTACTAAGATATGTTCCTAGAGAAAATTTAGTTGAAAGTTGATAGTAGCAATTATGCGGACTGGGTCTGTAAACTAAGGATTGTCCTCATTGCTGCATAGAAGGCTTATGTCCTTAATGCACCGCTCGGTGTGCTGAACCTCGAGCGTCGTCTGTAGATGTTACGAAACATCTGACATACACGTTTTGATGACTACGTGATAGTTCAGTGTGTGATGCTAACGGTTTAAAATTGTGGCAACAAAGACGGTTTTGAAACGTCGCAGAACATATGAGATGTTCCAAAGACTGAAATTGGGATTTCAGACTAATGCCCACGTCAAGAGCTATGAGACCTCTGACAAGTTTCTTAAGCCTGCAAACTAAGGGAGAAAAGCTCAATCGTTGAGCATGTGCTCAGATTGTCTGAGTACTACAATCACTTGAATCGAGTGGGAGTTAATCTTCCAGATGAGATAGTGATGGTTCTCCATAGTCACTGCCACCAAGCTATTAGAGCTTCGTGATGAACTATAACATATCAGGGATAGACATGATGATCCTTGAGCAACTCGCGATGTTTGACACCGCGAAAGTAGAAATCAAGAAGGAGCATCAATTGTTGATGGTTAGTAAAACCACTAGTTTCTAGAAGGGCAAGGGCAAGAAGGGATACTTCATGAAATGGCAAATCAGTTGCTGCTCTAGTGAAGAAACCCAAGGTTGAACCCAAACCCGAGACTAAGTGCTTCTGAAATGAGGGGAACGGTCACTGAAGCAGAACTACCCTAGATACTTCGTAGATGAGAAGGCTGGCAAGGTCGACATAAGTATATTGGATATACATTATATTAATGTGTACTTTACTAGTACTCCTAGTAGCACCAGGGTATTAGATACCGGTTCGGTTGCTAAGTGTTAGTAACTCGAAATAAAAGTTGTGGAATAAACGAAGACTAGCTAAAGGTGAGATGACAATATGTGTTGGAAGTGTTTCCAAGGTTGATGTGATCAAGCATCGCAGTCTCCCTCTACCATCGAGATTGGGGTTAAACCTGAATAATAATTATTTGGTGTTTGCGTTGAGCATAGACATGATTGGATTATGTTTATCGCAATACGGTTATTCATTAAAGGAGAATAATGGTTACTCTGTCTATTTGAATAATACCTTCAATGGTCTTGCACCTAAAATGAATGGTTTATTGAATCTCGATCGTAGTGATACACATGTTCATGCCAAAAGATATAAGATAGTAATGATAGTACCACATACTTGTGGCACTGCCACTTGAGTCATATTGGTATAAAATGCATGAAGAAGCTCCATGTTGATGGATCTTTGGACTCACTCGTTTTTGAAAAGATTGAGACATGTGAACCATGTCTATTAGTATATATGCATGAAGAAAGTCCATACAGATGGATCATTTGGACTCACTTGATTTTGAATCACTTGAGACATGCAAATCATACCACATGGGCAAGATGACTGAAAGGCCTCGTTTTCAGTAAGATGGAACAAGAGAGCAACTTGTTGGAAGTAATACATTTGATGTGTGCAGTCCAATGAGTGCTGACGCACGCAGTGGATATCGTTATGTTCTTACTTCACAGATGATTTGAGTAGATGCTGAGAATATTTACTTGATGAAACACAAGTCTGAATTATTGAAAGGTTCAAGTAATTTCAGAGTGAAGTTGAAGATCATCGTGACAAGAGGATAAAATGTCTGTGATATGATCATAGAGATGAATGTCTGAGTTACGAGTTTGGCACACAATTAGGAAATTGTGGAAATTGTTTCACGACTAATACCGCCTGGAACACCATATTGTGATGGTGTGTCCGAACATCATAACTGCACCCTATTGGATATGGTGCATACCATGATGTCTCTTATCGAATTACAACTATCGTTTATGGGTTAGCCATTAGAGACAACTGCATTCACTTTAAATAGGGCACCACGCAATTCCGTTGAGATGACACCGTATGAACTATGGTTTAGAGAAACCTAAGCTGTCGTTTCTTAAAAGTTTGGGGCTGCGACGCTTATGTGAAAAAGTTTCAGGCTGATAAGCTCGAACCCAAAGCGGATAAATGCATCTTCATAGAATACCCAAAATAGTTGGGTATACCTCCTATTTCAGATCTGGAAGCAAAAGTGATTGTTTCTAGAAACGGGTCCTTTCTCGAGGAAAAGTTTCTCTCGAAAGAATTGAGTGGGAGGATGGTGGAGACTTGATGAGGTCACTGAACCGTCACTTCAACTAATGTGTAGCAGGGCACAGGAAGTTGTTCCTGTGGCACCTACACCAATTGAAGTGGAAGCTTATGATAGTGATCATGAAACTTCAGATCAAGTCACTACCAAACCTCATAGGACGACAAGGATGCGTACTACTTCAGAGTGGTACGTAATCCTATCTTGGAAGTCATGTTGCTAGACAACAATGAACCTACGAGCTATGGAGAAGCGATGGTGGGCCCGGATTCCGACGAATGGCTCGAGGCCATACAATCCGAGAGGATCCATGTATGAAAACAAAGTATAGACTTTGAAAGAACTACTTGATGGTCATAAGGCTGTTGGGTACAGATGGATTTTGAAGGGAAGACAGACAATGATGGTAAGTGTCACCATTAAGAAAGCTCGACTTGTCGTTAAGATGTTTTCCGGAAAGTTCAAGGAGTTGACTGCGATGAGGCTTTCTCACTCGTAGCGATGCTAAGAGTCTGTTAGAATTATATTAGCAGTTACTGCATTATTTATGAAATCTTGCAGATAGGATGTCAAAACATTGTTTCCTCGACGATTTTCTTGAGGAAAGGTTGTATGTGATACAACCAGAAGGTTTTGTCAATCCTGAAAGATGCTAACAAGTATGCAAAGCTCCAGCAATCCTTCTAAGGATTGGAGTAAGCATCTCGGAGTTGGAATGAACGCTTTGATGAGATGATCAAAGATTTTGGGTTTATACAAAGTTCATGAGAAACTTATATTTCCAAAGAAGTGAGTGGGAGCACTATAGAATTTTTGATGAGTATATGTTGTTAACATATTGTTGATCAGAAATGATGTAGAATTTCTGGAAAGCATCCAGGGTTATTTGAAAAGTGTTTTTAATGGAAAACCTGGATTAAGCTACTTGAACATTGAGCATCAAGATCTATAAGGATAGATCAAAAACGCTTAATAGTACTTTCAAATGAATACATACCGTGACAAGATTTTGAAGGAGTTCAAAATAGATCAGCAAAGATGGAGTTCTTGGCTGTGTTACAAGGTGTGAGTATTGAGTAAGACTCAGGACCTGACCACGGCAGAAGAAAGAGAAAGGACGAAGGTCGTCCCCTATGCTTTAGACGTAGGCTCTACAATATGCTATGCTGTGTACCGCACCTGAAGTGTGCCTCGCCAAGAGTTAGTCAAGGGGTACAATAGTGATCCAGGAAGGGATCACATGACAGCGGTCGAACTTATCCTTAGTATCTAGTGGACTAAGGAATTTTCTCGATTATGGAGGTGGAAAGGGGGTTCGTCGTAAAGTGTTACGTCGATGCAAACTTTGACACTAATCCGGATGACTCTGAGTAGTGAACCGGATTTGTATAGTAGAGCAGTTATTTGGAATAGCTCCAAGTAGCGCGTGGTAGCTGCATCTACAAGATGACATAGAGATTTGTAAAGCACACACGGATCTGAATGTTGCAGACCCGTTGACTAAAACCTCTCTCGTAAGCATAACATGGTCAAACCCTAGAACTCATTGAGTGTTAATCACATGGTGATGTGAACTAGATTATTGACTCTAGTAAACTCTTGGGTATTAGTCACATGGCGATGTGAACTTTGAGTGTTAATCACATGGTGATGTGAACTAGATTATTGACTCTAGTGCAAGTGGGAGACTGTTGGAAATATGCCCTAGAGGCAATAATAAAATGGTTATTATTGTATTTCCTTGTTCATGATAATTGTGTGTTGTTCATGCTATAATTGTATTAACTGGAAACCGTAATACATGTGTGAATACATAGACCACAACATGTCCCTAGTAAGCCTCTAGTTGACTAGCTCGTTGATCAATAGATGGTTATGGTTTCCTGACCATGGACATTGGATGTCATTGATAATGGGATCACATCATTAGGAGAATGATGTGATGGACAAGACCCAATCCTAAGCATAGCACAAGATCGTGTAGTTCGTTTGCTAGAGCTTTTCTAATGTCAAGTATCATTTCCTTAGACCATGAGATTGTGCAACTCCCGGATACCGTAGGAATGCTTTGGGTGTACCAAACGTCACAACGTAACTGGGTGGCTATAAAGGTGCACTACAGGTATCTCCGAAAGTGTCTGTTGGGTTGGCACGAATCGAGACTTGGATTTGTCACTCCGTATGACGGAGAGGTATCTCTGGGCCCACTCGGTAATGCATCATCATAATATGCTCAATGTGACTAAGGAGTTAGCCACGGGATCATGTGTTACGGTACGAGTAAAGTGACTTGCCGGTAACGAGATTGAATAAGGTATTGGGATACCGACGATCGAATCTTGGGCAAGTAACGTACCGATTGACAAAGGGAATTGTATACGGGATTGATTGAATCCTCGACATCGTGGTTCATCCGATGAGATCATCATGGAACATGTGGGAGCCAACATGGGTATCCACATCCCGCTATTGGTTATTGACCGGAGAGTCGTCTCGGTCATGTCTGCATGTCTCCCGAACCCGTAGGGTCTACACACTTAAGGTTCGGTGATGCTAGCGTTGTAGAGATATTAGTATGCGGTTAACCGAAAGTTGTTCGGAGTCCCGGATGAGATCCGGACGTCACGAGGAGTTCCGGAATGGTCCGGAGGTAAAGATTTATATATGGGAAGTCCTATTTTGGCCACCGGAAAATGTTCGGGATTTTTCGGTATTGTACCGGGAAGGCTCTAGAAGGTTCCGAAGTGGGGCCCACCTGCATGGGGGGGGGGGCCACATGAACGTGGGTAGTGGGGGCAAGGCCCCACACCCCTGGTCAAGGCGCACCAAGATCCCACCTTAGAAGGAATAAGATCATATCCCGAAGGGATAAGATCAAGATCCCTAAAAAGGGGGATAACAATCGGTGGGGAAGGGAAATGATGGGATTTCTTTCCCCCACCTTTGCCAACGCCCCAATGGACTTGGAGGGCAAGAAACCAGCCCCTCCACCCCTATATATAGTGGGGAGGCGCATGGGAGCAGCACCCCAAGCCCTGGCGCCTCCCTCCCTCCCGTGACACCTCTTCCTCCCCGCTTGCGCTTGGCGAAGCCCTGCCGGGATCCCGCTACTTCCGCCACCATGCCGTCGTGCTGCTGGATCTCCATCAACTTCTCCTCCCCCTTGCTGGATCAAGAAGGAGGAGACGTCCCCGCTCCGTACGTGTGTTGAACGCGGAGGTGCCGTCCGTTCGGCGCTAGGATCATCGGTGATTTGGATCACGACGAGTACGACTCCATCAACCCCGTTCTCTTGAACGCTTCCGCGCGCGATCTACAAGGGTATGTAGATGCACTCCCCTCTCTCTCGTTGCTAGATGACTCCATAGATTGATCTTGGTGATACGTAGAAAATTTTAAATTTCTGCTACGTTCCCCAACAGCAAGTTACCCGCAATCAATGAAACATTGCCAAATTAGAACAGGCACCTTGATGGGTGAATAGGACAGGCCATCTGCCTTTGACTCCTCGAGGTTAGAATAGTCATTAGGGTCATATTCTGAACAAGAATCAACAGGTGGGGAGCGTATGAGTTTCATTGCATCCAGAATGGCACTCAATGCCTTGGTGCCAATTTTGCAAGTCATTGCAGTGTTTAGCTTCAAGAGTGGACTGCTGCTAGTGCGACACAAAGCAGCTACACAGATTATAGTGCAGATATAACGGGAACACCTTAAGCATCAGAGTAAAATCAGCAAAGTGGAACTTGCTGGAATATATGTGCTAGTATTGCAGGTACGGCTAGAAAGGCTTCGGATACCAGCTCTCTTCAAGTGAAGGTGCGGTACTGTTAATATCAGTGTAACTCTCAAAGGCGACACAGCTCCCCGCATTTCCTTGCTATTCTTATAGGATTCAAGTGGGCAGGCCACTACAAATCCTATTCCTATGTTTACAAGATCCTACGAATCAAAGAGGCTCAAAGTGTCCATCACAACCGACCGTATAGACCTCTACACTGCAAATGTCCCTGCTCATCTTCAGTATAAGGAACATACTTTACTACTATCATACTCCCTCCGTTCCAAAATATAAGTCTTGGTAGAGATTTCCACTATGGATCACATACAGATGTATCCAGATACATTTTAGAGTGTAGATTCACTCATTTTGCTCCATATGTAGTCCATGGTGGAATCTATACAAAGACTTGTATTTAGGAACGGAGAGAGTACATATTAAAGAAGAACGGAAGAGGAACATGGTAAAGAAGAGCAAGCAGATTTTGGATAATAAAATGTTGGTTGCGCAGTGCCCACACATGATGAACCAGAGCGCATTAAGACTGCAACTCCCAGCTGTCTCTCGACCATTTCCGGCGGTTGGATGAAGATCCTACGTCTCCTAACCCTTCTTCTTCCTCATCTCTGATTCTTCCCATACAGGACACCGCACGGGCCGCCGGCCGGACCACTGGCCCCCACCGCCTGTGTTCCTCCGCCACCCCCACCCCCACCACCGCCCCAACCCCACCCGCGTCGAGTTTTCTTCATTCGGCGAGGCGCCACAACCACCCGAGCCCCTTCGATCGCACCGGCGAACTCCGGCGAGCTCTGAAAAATCGACTGACCCAATTTTGAAATTTAGTCTACTGTGATTTAACTAGTGTGGAATATAAAAGGGGAAAACCATAAGCATTGGGAGTATAGTGTTGAGCATGCCATGGCGGATCTGAAGGTGCAAACCGGACAAAGGCAACTTCGCAACCAAGACAAGAAATCAGAGTAAAGCAGTGGCGATCTATTTCCTTGCTGCGATAAATAAGTTGAGCAGATACGAAAGAGTACCGCCTCTGGTGCGGCGCCGTGTACGCATTTGCTGAGAATTTGACGGTGCTGTGGTAGCGATGGCTGTCGGCGGCGTGGAAGCATATCTAGGAGGGTAGACGGTGGCGGCGGGGCGCGGTGGACGAGACGGTCGTAGGAGCGGCGCCGGTAAGGTGGACGACGGCGGGGATGAAGCGAGAGGACGGGATGCAAGGATCCTGGTCCGAAGCCGTGGATGAGAGAGGTCGATCTCTTGTAATGGACGGCGGCGTCGGGGTATCAGCTCCGGCATGGTGGAGGAGGACGGCGGTGGATGGGGTGGCGGATGGAGGAGGGTGGGGTGGAGAGGGTGTTTTGGCGCCCACGGAGTACGAATGGGGAAAAGGGAGGTAGAGAGGAAGGGGGGAACCATGTATTCAGGGTGCGCTTGTCTCAAATGCGAGGAAATTTACAAACTTAGCCCCCGTTTCAAATTTCTACTACATCACAGCAACATTAGTCGGTTGGGGATAAGACGGTAATCTCGCATACACCGAATATTTGCCGACGAGAGTTTGTTTTTGGCGCCCACCGTGTATGAATATGAATCGGGGAGGGAGTCGATTTCGGCCGAGGACACACTGTGTTTTGGCGCCCACTATGTATGAATCCGGGTGAGAGGCGGTTACGTCACGTTTGGGTGAAATTACAAACCTACCCCTATCGAAACCTATAGAAATCCAGCAGATAGGCTTTGCGTGGGAGGGATAGGCAGTAGTGATTTCCATCTCGCAGATTTTGGTTTCGGGCGGTTACTGCAACTTTCCCCGCTTCGTTCAAATTTTGCAGAGTGCACGTTTACTGTGCCAACTCAATTCGAATCCCGTTTGTATTCTATTTTTTTCGGGCGGGATCCATTTTCAATTGGAATTACATTCTGTATACATCATTTTTTTATATATACTTTCGAAAGCACAACACCATTTATACATAAATATGGTTTACAAATGGCATGATCTCAGATTCATAAGGTTGTATCCATCAATTTGGATTTTCAAATATTTGAAACCACTTTATGTTGAAATCCAATGTATGCATTCCTCGCTAACTGTCTCCAATTAATGTGTGTTTCATGCGGGTTTTTTTACTTCTCAAACATGTATAATGTGTTTCACACACGCAACATATAGTGTAATCCCGTTTAGACATTAATTGCATATAAACCATGCATTGTTTGCAATTCAAGAATCTATGGATCACCAATATTGATAAACTATATAACATTACACGTGTGCCCAAATTCAAATGAATATGCATGTTTGATACACCAATTTGCGTTGTGATATTATCGATGTCGTGATCTCCAGTTTAAATATTTGAATCCCCTTTAATCCAGATATTCGTCTCATATAGCTATCACTCATGCTTATATAGGACTATCTCTCTGGACCTATACGCGTTCATCGTCTCTCAGGTATCTCTCGTGCTACCTGTATGTCGACAATGATCTTTTATCTTCGTAACACACTGACGGTACTCTCTCCCTCGACCTTCATCACTCTATCTCTCTCTAAGTATATCTCGCTCCCTGCTATGTGTCTCTAACTATGATTCTCCATGTGGAATCTCTTTCTCTCACACAAACACAAAACTTTGTCTCCCAGGGTCTCATTTCTCTCTACTATTCCCATGTGTGCCACTCGCACACCCCTCATACAGAGATGTCTTTCGCTCCTTAGATATGAGAACCTACGACTCTTCCTATTCAATATCTCTTTCTCACACACAAACACAAACTCTGTCTCCCAGGGTCTCATATTTCTCCATTGTTCTCTTGTATGTCGCTCACACACACCCTCTCTCCCTAGAGATATCTTGTGTTCCCTCGTATGTCTCTCTAGCTATCACTCTCATTGTGAAATATCTTTCTCTCTCGCAGACACAAAACTCCGTCTCTCTGGATCTCATTTCTCTCTGATATATGTTTGTATGTGACTCACATGCACCCTCTCTCTATCTCTCTCACACCCACACACATAACCCAGCCTTTTGATCCACTCGACTCCTATCTCTAACGCACACTAGCTAGCATCTTTATCTTTCTATTTATCTGTTTCTCCATCAACCTTCTTTCTCGCCCTCACTCTTGATTCCTATCACGCACACTACATATGTTTCTCTCTACATGCAGTCAAGTGCCCTCTCACACACATATATAACTTCACCCTTTGAACCACCCGACGGTCATCTCCAACACCCAAACTAGCGGATGTCCCTCTAGCTAGCATCTCCATCTCTGTATCTATCTGTAGTTTCTCCGTCAACATTTCTTTCTCGCACGGAGTCTTGCTTCCTATCACCCACACTATATATGTCTCTCCATACATATGCATTTATAGGTTGGTCTCTTTTGCACAATCGTTGCGCCTCACTCCCTCTGCTCGCCATAGATGCATGCTCCATCCCACGCCACTATCTCTTAAAGACAAAAACACATGCTCAATTGTCGGGCCTTCTTCCGTGCATTCTCACATGCATGCCTATTGTCATACCGATCCGTCTCTCCCATGTCATTGATCTTATGACTTATGTCTTCTTTCTTTTATCTCGATCATGCGCGCGCGCACACACACACATCCCACGTATACATGTATACCTCTCACACATGCACGTTCAAGGTCACTATGTCTCCATATGTTTAATTACCCTCAATCCTAACGCCACATCGAATCGTTCTCCTCTTTTGTGCACATAACTTCCGCCTGGATGGGTAAAACACACACTTAACAATCTCCTTCTAGCTACCCCCCCACCCCGCCTCTCACTCTTCCCCTATATCCCCGAAACCAATAAGACCATCCCTTTGTTTAATTCCCGCCTGCATGCACCATCGATATATAGTAGTCTTCCTCGGTGTCTCTCGAACAAACACGTTCTCTCGATGTCGACTCCTCTCACGCGCACACACCTTCTCTCCCCTCTCTATGGGCATTTTCTCTCTCGCACCCCATCGTTGGTGGCCTCTGCCATACACATCACCTCTCTATGATGAAGCCATGCACACTTAAATTACATCCTCCACAGAGGACCCGGCGACACACACACACACGCACACACACACACACCCACGCACGCACCCCCCCCACACGCACACTAAGACTCC